>NC_089842.1:63751634-64051634 GCF_035609145.1 Eleutherodactylus coqui | reverse complement strand
AGAGGATCTTGAGTTCTGGAGGTCTTGCTCTGGTGGACCTAGCACATCTTTGCATAACACAGGCAATCCATTGATTTCAATAAGAAATGTTATGATTCCTTTCCTCTATGGTTGTGCTGCAGTCTGGTTTCTCGGTGGTTTACTGCTCATTATTGGGTGTACTAGCATCACAACACCCAATGATCAGGTTATTGTTGGAGGAATCCTACAAATAAAATTATTTGCCAAGGCAGATAGATTATAGGTGAAAGACCTAAGGAGTCATATTCAGTATACAGTTTAGACAAAATAAGCAAAGCATAGATTTCACAAAATAAACTGCCATACTGAAGATACATTTGATTGTCACATGAATAATTGATGCAAATATTCAATGCCCTGGTAAGCAATTTACTTTAAAGATGTTTTACGATTATTAGCTACATTGGTGGCACTGGGGGGGGATGAGTAATATGTTAAAAAAAACAATACTCACCTCTCTGCCTCCACACTGCTCCCCTGCCGCTGCTCCAGTCATCTGTTTACTTTGGTGATGTGGTTGTTTATTCATGTGACTGCTGCAGCCAATAAGAGTTCCCAAAATGTAACATCATCAGTGATGGCAAATTCATCTACATTAGAAGCTCATGTGACCTTTTTATGGGACGTCACCAAGCCAGAGGACCCGGTGACGTCACAGGCCAGATGCCGTGGCATCGGAGGGCCAAGACAGTGCTCCAATGACACAGTGAGTATACAGCTAAAATATAGTTTGGGCAGGGGTGCCCAGAACTATATAAAAAATTAAGTTAGTCCACCTCATTTAAAAACTCCACTCCATCCATAATACTGTTAGGCTCTATGGATGATAAAGAAAATAAAGACATGAATAGCTGCTTTTATATGTTCCCCATGAGTAATATATATGGTTGAACACATTGGGTCAGGGTATAAAGTCAGTATTTATTAAGCATGATAGACATGTCAAAATCCCCAAACAAGGATTAGATCAGCAGGGAAGAGAACCATGAATCAATAAATTGTTTATATCCAGAATCCTTACCCTTGCTTGTTTCGAGCTTAAGAGTTGACAGTTTCTAAGCAAGAATGGCTTCTTCATCGTGACAAGCAGTCTCCTACTTAACTCACTTCTAATCTGGGAGGCCACAAACTGTACCTTTTAAAGCATAAAAAATAATCATTCCACAGAGAGGAGATGGTGTGGGGTGGCAAATAATGATTTCCTTGCTTTTCTTGGTTTTCACGCTGAGCCGATATACGTCCTCCTCGTGTGCAGGGGGGGAGGATGGAAGAGACAGGGGCAGGAACTGAGGCTCCCGCCCCCTCTCTGCCTCCTCTCCGCCCCTCTGCACTATTTGCAATGAGAGGAGGCGGGGCGGGGGCGGGGCTAAGGGTGCAGAATTAGCCCCGCCCCCGTCCCGCCTCTCCCCATTGCAAATAGTGCAGAGGGGCGGAGAGGAGGCAGAGAGGGGGCGGGAGCTCAGTTCCTGCTCCTGGGCTCTTCCATCCTCCCCCCCTGCACACGAGGAGGACGTATATCGGCTCGGCGTGAAAACCGAGCCGATTTACGTTCGTGGGAATGCATTCCCGGAACTTAGCCCCGCCCCCGTTCCGCCTCCTCTCATTGCAAATAGTGCAGAGGGGCGGAGAGGAGGCAGAGAGGGGGCGGGAGCTCAGTTCCTGCTCCTGGGCTCTTCCAGCCTCCCCCCCCCCCCTGCACATGAGGACAACGTATATCGGCTCGGCGTGAAAACCGAGCCGATATACGTTCGTGTGAATGCACCCTCAATGTAAGGGAATGCGGTCGCATTGTGACTCGCAAGTCCAGACTGCTTTCACTTACATTAGAATGCAATGTAACAGGGCCATAGTGCAGTTGTTGGCTGCATAACATGTTTCACACCCAAAGTCATCATATAGCCTAAATGTGGAAAAACACGAAATTGTGAAATTGCAAGCAATTGTTGCTAAATATTTAACTGTAAATTTTAAACTGGTATTCTCACTGTGGTCATAGCCAGAAGTGTAGTAGAAGGCATCACTCCCAATGATTTCATTGAGAGCAAAGCCTTTCTATTATACTTCTGGCTCTGACCAACGATGTAGACATCTGGCTTGGTTTCATTGACAGCAGCTGGAGGATCAGGTGATCAGTGGGAATCCTAAGCAATAGACTATACTGAGAATAGGTCATCAATAGTAAATGCCTGGAATACCCCTTTAATTATCATAAAGACAGTTTGATTTATCCTGTATATAAGATTTGTGTATGCAAATGTGTTAAAATGAAGTAAAACTCATGAACTGAGAAGAATTAATTTATTCTTAGTGGTAGTGCTCCATTAACCTGTAATCTGCTAAAAAATATTGCTGCGGAATATTCATAGTCTTTCAGAAATGAACTAGTAGCAAATCTCAAGCAGCACAGAGTCAATTAGATTCTAATTTAAGTAGATTAATATATGTGTGCCTGTCTTGAACGATAAAATATAGGCTTCTCCATTCTAATTAGAACTAAGTCTGTATTTTACATTAGAGCTATGTCCTATAATAGGCAATGCATGATTTTGGTGACAACACGTAAAGCCACCATTTCAGCCAATGTAGGCCACAATGATTAATGAGAAGTGACAAGATAGCAAAACACTACAGTGCATGGGAACCGTAGTGTCTAAAATGTGACTGGCCTTCTTCCCTGTGGAGATGGTATCTCTAGAATGGACATGTCATTTTGATCAAACTGTTACTTCAGCTAATAGTTCTTTGCTAATTAGATTGATTGCTGAAGCTGTCAATCACCAAGATTTTTTTTACAATTGAGAATAAAATATGACTTTTTAAGCTGCTATTTCCAGCTGTTGAAAACATATAATTTACTTAAAGTATCCTATTGTTCAGTCTATGGGTGGTTAAAACAGGTGGCAACTAGAGATGAGCGAACTTACTCGTTTAGGGCATTGTTGCACTCGAGTACCGCTTTTTCCGAGTAACCGACTACTCAGGCGAAAAGATTCGGGGGGGGGGGCGTCGGGGGTGAGCGGGGGGTTGCAGAGGGGAGTGGGGGGGTGGAGAGAGAGAGAGCTCCCCCCTGTTCCTCACTGCTACCCCCCGCTCCACCACGCCGCCCCCCGAATCTTTTCTTTTTATTTATGGTTTACAGTCGTCCCTAAGTTTACAATATTATTTGGTTCCAAGATGACCATTATAAACTGAAACTATTGTGACTTGGGACTCTATGGAAAACTGGTAATTTGTCCCAAAGCCCCCAAAATGTCACCAAAAGTAATACAAAATAAAGATTAAATAAAATTAAGCAGATAACTAATACCGATAAAATAAGTCCTTATACGAAGGTCACAGAGAACTACTGGAAGATGTAAATCACATTTTATGTAGAGGACAGGAGCTTCTTCAGGATCCTGCATGGTACCCGCTGTGTGCCAAGAAAATAATATGGAGCTGCCCTCACTTGGTGTCCAAAGGAGTAACTCATCCTGGTACAGGTAGAGAGCACTACAGAATATGTAGTACTCCAAGCAATAACAGTTGACTTGAGAAGATTTTAAAGTAAGACTCTCACCTATATTTATTACACGAAGCTAACCCCAATATATGATCTCTGTGTATTTGTTCTACACTTCTGTCTTTGGTGCATTGATGTCCAGTCCTATCTATAGTCTCAATAATGTCATGTGCTTGCGCCAAAGGCAGTAGAGTAGTACCAACACATAAAGACATCAATCATCAGGGTAGGAAGAGTGTCTGCTAGCATGGATCGGCAAAGAGGCTGGATGACTTTGGCTGTCCAATGGGCAGTTCCATAGCAATTTGCGTACCATGAGGGAATGGAGAAAGCCCAATTTGTTCATGATTGAAAGCCTGCAGGAAAGTATTGAGGGTATGGTGAATGCCATCTGTAGTTAGCCCATCATATTCTATATTGTTGTTAGCTTCATATAGTAAACATAGATGATAGACGTCTTTTAACTTATGTTAGCTTATAATATGGATAAGAAAATCTGCATTCATTCCACTTTTAACTTTCATGCCATGTCCAAAGCATTAGGAAAAACACAACATCTAACGCCTTCTCCAGCTCATTAGTGACACATACAGTGCCTTGTTTCAAAGCGCCCATCACATTTTACGATATGTCTTAAAAATACAGTCGCAGGAGTTGACCTTGTAAGCATGACTGAATGTGAGCCCTTGAGCAGATAGATTGTGTGTCCCTGTTGGCTCGTTATGGTCCTGAGCATTTTTTGTTCTAGTAATGTTTGTGTCTTTCATAAAAATGTTAGAAGAGGTCAGCACCTTATCAACTATGCACTGCTGAATACCACTAACAAATTGGTTGCCCATCAATAAAACTGTATAACTGTAGTATCCTTGAACTGTGTGCCGACCGGGAACGTGTTTTTCAAAATAATTGTATTGAGAAGGGTAATGTGGGGAAAATGGAGCAATTCAGACACAAAACATATTGACTTTCTAAAACAACAGAGACAAACTCTAAAGAACTATTACAAATCTTCATTTCAAATGAATGCTAATAGTCAGAATCATGGAAATCAGGCATGTTGCTGAATAATACAATACTCAAGAACATTGATGTGATTCCAAATGTTTTATGCAGAAGAATTAAAGCTAACTCACAACCAGATCTTCTGCTGCATCTTTATCTCCTGCCTTCTAAGTTGTTGTTGGAGCAGTTGATATGACTCAGAGGAGGAGATAGGTGACCAAACTTTTCAGGCTCATTACAGAGAGGAGTGTCTGATTGGGTAGCCTTTTCATTCTTGCAGTCGCTCGCGTGCCGTAAAATCATGTGAATTAAGAAATCATGCAATCAAGTCCCGAGCTTAATTAGTGTTTTCTCATCTATGCACATGGCTGGGAGCGATATATTAGCGAAAAATACACCGCAGCCCAAAAAATCACCCACTCAGCATAAATCCTCAGAATGACTTCAAATGCCTAAATAGAGGCACCTATAATCTTGTCCCTGCATTGGACGCTGCTAAATTGCCTCTCCCTCCCTATTTTTCCAGCTCCAATAGGGGTATATGGGAGCCGTCAGCGTATTCCGGCCACGAGATAGAACCAGAACTATGTTTTCTGACCGTGTGTAAAAGCGCCCGCTGGAATCGGCAGCATATGTGCTATTTTTCCTCGCCGAGCAATTGTTCACGGCCCATGTGAATGAATGCATTGGAATGCAATACCTCAGATGGTTGCGATATTTGGCCGGGCGTGAAAACATGGCTAAATAGCTGCGTAAAAATGCTTGTGTGAATAAAGCCTAACAATGTATGTTTAATCCAATATTTCTTATTCTAGTTCTCAGTATCTTGTGCTAGTCCAGTCTTGTCTGTCCATTCAATGAGTCTTGTTCCTTGATTATTCCTAGTCCAGTCTGTGTTTCCTAGATTCCTGGGTTGTCTTATCATTCTTTATTTTGGTCTGCCTCAATTGCTATTTCAGCATTACTTGTTAGCTTCTTGTCTGGACCCTTATGCCGCTTTCACATGACAGAGAAAATTCCATTCTTTTGAATCGGGTCATATACATGAGCTATTCTTTTCTCTGCATTGTCTTGTGGGGAAAAAAATCGCGGCATGTCCCATGTTTGGGCATTCCTTCGGAACAGCTCGCCCATTGTTTTCAGAAGAGCGATGCTCGCTCGAGTAACTGCCTTATCCGAGCGTGCTCACTCATCTCTACTACTTAAGTAATGCTGCTTTGACGCCTGCATTAGGGCTTAGTTAAGGGTTTCCATCTCTCTTTTCCATTTTTGGAGAAGAAAAACTGAAGTAAAACAGAAGGCTTTCATTTTGTTTTCCATTTTCCTGAAACTCCATTTAAATCAATGGGGTGGGGAAATTGATTAGTTTTTATCTGTTTATTTCAGTTTTATTCCTCAAAATAGGAGCTGAGAGATGGAAACCCTGAACTGAGCCCTACAACAGATATGAAAACAGCCTAAATCCATAAGAAAAGTGTCCACTAGAGATGAGCGAGCACCAAAATGCTCAGGTGCTCGTTACTCGGGACGAACTTTTCGCGATGCTCGAGGGTTCGTTTCGAGTAACGAACCCCATTGAAGTCAATGGGCGACCCGAGCATTTTTGTATATCGCCGATGCTCGCTAAGGTTTCCTTGTGTGAAAATCTGGGCAATTCAAGAAAGTGATGGGAACGACACAGCAACGGATAGGGCAGGCGAGGGGCTACATGTTGGGCTGCATCTCAAGTTCACAGGTCCCACTATTAAGCCACAATAGCGGCAAGAGTGGGCCCCCCCCCCTCCCAAAAACTTTTACTTCTGAAAAGCCCTCATTAGCATGGCATACCTTTGCTAAGCACCACACTACCTCCAACAAAGCACAATCACTGCCTGCATGACACTCCACTGCCACTTCTCCTGGGTTACATGCTGCCCAACCGCCCCCCCTCCCCCCCACAGTGCACACCAAAGTGTCCCTGCGCAGCCTTCAGCTGCCCTCATGCCACACCACCCTCATGTCTATTTAGAAGTGCGTCTGCCATGACGAGGAACCGCAGGCACACACTGCAGGGGGTTGGCACGGCTAGGCAGCGACCCTCTTTAAAAGGGGCGGGGCAATAGCCCACAATGCTGTACAGAAGCAATGAGAAATATAATCCTGTGCCACCGCCATCAGGAGCTGCACACGTGGGCATAGCAATGGGGAACCTATGTGCCACACACTATTCATTCTGTCAAGGTGTCTCTGCATGCCCCAGTCAGACCGGGCTTTTTAATTCATAGACACAGGCAGGTACAACTCCCTATTGTGAAGTCCCTGTCGACCGACAGCATGGGTGGCTCCCTGGAACCCACCGGCGGTACATAAAAATATCCCATTGCATTGCCCAACACAGCTGAGGTAGTAATGTCGTGCTTAATGCAGGTGGGCTTCGGCCCACACTGCATGCCCCAGTCAGACTGGGGTTCTTTACAAGTGGACACATGTAGGTTAAACTCCGTGTGCACCTACAGCATGGGTGGCTCCCTGGAACCCACCGGCGATACACAAAAATATCCCATTGCATTGCCCAACACAGCTGAGGTAGTAATGTCGTGCTTAATGCAGGTGGGCTTCGGCCCACACTGCATGCCCCAGTCTGACTGGGGTTCTTTAAAAGTGGAAACAGATGCATTTATAATTCCCTGTGGACACACAGCATGGGTGGGTGCCAGGAAGCCACCGGCGGTACATAGAAATATCTCATTGCATTGCCCAACACAGCTGAGGTAGTAATGTCGTGCTTAATGCAGGTGGGCTTCGGCCCACACTGCATGCCCCTGTCAGACTGGGGTTATTTACAAGTGGACACATGTAGGTTAAACTCCATGTGCACCTACAGCATGGGTGGCTCCCTGGAACCCACCGGCGATACACAAAAATATCCCATTGCATTGCCCAACACAGCTGAGGTAGTAATGTCGTGCTTAATGCAGGTGGGCTTCGGCCCACACTGCATGCCCCAGTCAGACTGGGGTTCTTTACAAGTGGAATCAGATGCATTTATAATTCCCTGTGGACCCACAGCATGGGTGGGTGCCAGGAAGCCACCGGCGGTACACAGAAATATCCCATTGCATTGCCCAACACAGCTGAGGTAGTAATGTCGTGCTTAATGCAGGTGGGCTTCGGCCCACACTGCATTCCCCAGTCAGACTGGGGTTCTTTACAAGTGTACACATGTAGGTTAAACTCCGTGTGCACCTACAGCATGGGTGGCTCCCTGGAACCCACCGGCGATACACAAAAATATCCCATTGCATTGCCCAACACAGCGGATGTAACGTCAGCTGTAATGCAGGTGGGCTAAAAATTCATTTGATTACACTGTAGGCGAGGGCCCACAAAAATTGCTGTATCAACAGTACTAATGTACATCCAAAAAATTGGCCATGGCCAACCAAGAGGGCAGGTGAAACCCATTAATCGCTTTGGTTAATGTGGCTTAAGTGGTAACTAGGCCTGGAGGCAGCCCAGTTTAACTAAAAATTGGTTCAAGTTAAAGTTTCAACGCTTTAAAGAGCATTGAAACATATAAAAATTGTTTAGAAAAATTATGAGTAAGCCTTGTGGCACTAAGAAAAATTGCCCGTTCAGCGTGATTACGTGAGGTTTCAGGAGGAGGAGCAGGAGGAGGAGGAGGAATATTAGACACAGATTGATGAAGCAGAAATGTCCCCGTTTTGGATGGTGAGAGAGAACGTAGCATCCATCCGCGGGTGCAGCCTACGTATTGCTTACGTATCGCTGCTGTCCGCTGGTGGAGAAGAGAAGTCTGGGGAAATCCTGGCTTTGTTCATCTTGATGAGTGTAAGCCTGTCGGCACTGTCGGTTGACAGGCGGGTACGCTTATCTGTGATGATTCCCCCAGCCGCACTAAACACCCTTTCCGACAAGACGCTAGCCGCAGGACAAGCAAGCACCTCCAGGGCATACAGCGCTAGTTCAGGCCACGTGTCCAGCTTCGACACCCAGTAGTTGTAGGGGGCAGAGGCGTCACCGAGGACGGTCGTGCGATCGGCTACGTACTCCCTCACCATCCTTTTACAGTGCTCCCGCCGACTCAGCCTTGACTGGGGACCGGTGACACAGTCTTGCTGGAGAGCCATAAAGCTGGCCAGGCCCTTAAAGACTGTTGCACTGCCTGGGCTGTACATGCTGCTCGATCTACGCACCTCCCCTGCTACCTGGCCCTCGGAACTGCGCCTTCTGCCACTACCGCTGTCGGATGGGAATTTTACCATCAGCTTGTCCGCCAGGGTCCTGTGGTATAGCAACACTCTCGAACCCCTTTCCTCTTCGGGAATGAGAGTGGGAAGGTTCTCCTTATAGCGTGGGTCGAGCAGTGTGTACACCCAGTAATCCGTAGTGGCCAGAATGCGTTGAATGCGAGGGTCACGAGAAAGGCATCCTAACATGAAGTCAGCCATGTGTGCCAGGGTACCTGTACGCAACACATGGCTGTCCGCACTAGGAAGATCACTTTCAGGATCCTCCTCCTCCTCCTCCTCCTCCTCCTCCTCAGGCCATAGACGCTGAAATGATGACAGGCAAGCAGCATGGGTACCGTCAGCAGTGGGCCAAGCTGTCTCTTCCCCCTCCTCCTCATCCTCCTCATGCTCCTCCTCCTCCTCCTGAACGCGCTGAGATATAGACAGGAGGGTGCTCTGACTATCCAGCGACATACTGTCTTCCCCCGGCTCGGTTTCCGAGCGCAAAGCGGCTGCCTTTATGGTTTGCAGGGAACTTCTCAAGATGCATAGCAGAGGAATGGTGACGCTAATGATTGCAGCATCGCCGCTCACCACCTGGGTAGACTGCTCAAAGTTTCGAAGGACCTGGCAGATGTCTGCCAACCAGGCCCACTCTTCTGAAAAGAATTGAGGAGGCTGACTCCCACTGCGCCGCCCATGTTGGAGTTGGTATTCCACTATAGCTCTACGCTGCTCATAGAGCCTAGCCAACATGTGGAGCGTAGAGTTCCACCGTGTGGGCACGTCGCACAGCAGTCGGTGCACTGGCAGATTAAACCGATGTTGCAGGGTGCGCAGGGTGGCAGCGTCCGTGTGGGACTTGCGGAAATGTGCGCAGAGTCAGCGCACCTTTACGAGCAGGTCTGACAAGCGTGGGTAGCTTTTCAGAAAGCGCTGAACCACCAAATTAAAGACGTGGGCCAGGCATGGCACGTGCGTGAGGCTGCCGAGCTGCAGAGCCGCCACCAGGTTACGGCCGTTGTCACACACGACCATGCCCGGTTGGAGGCTCAGCGGCGCAAGCCAACGGTCGGTCTGCTCTGTCAGACCCTGCAGCAGTTCGTGGGCCGTGTGCCTCCTATCTCCTAAGCTGAGTAGTTTCAGCACGGCCTGCTGACGCTTGCCCACCGCTGTGCCGCCACGCCGCGTGACACCGACTGCTGGCGACGTCCTGCTGCTGCTGACACATCTAGATTGCGAGACAGAGGTTGAGGAGGAGGAGGAGGAGGAGGGTGCTTTAGTGGAAGAAGCATACACCGCCGCAGATACCATCACCGAGCTGGGGCCCGCAATTCTGGGGGTGGGTAGGACGTGAGCGGTCCCAGGCTCTGACTCTGTCCCAGCCTCCACTAAATTCACCCAATGTGCCATCAGGGAGATGTAGTGGCCCTGCCCGCCTGTGCTTGTCCACGTGTCCGTAGTTAAGTGGACCTTGCCACTAACCGCATTGGTGAGGGCGCGTACAATGTTGCGGGAGACGTGGTCGTGCAGGGCTGGGACGGCACATCGGGAAAAGTAGTGGCGACTGGGAACTGAGTAGCGCGGGGCCGCCGCCGCCATCATAGCTTTGAAGGACTCCGTTTCCACAACCCTATACGGCAGCATCTCAAGGCTGATAAATTTGGCTATGTGGACGGTTAACGATTGAGCGTGCGGGTGCGTGGCGGCGTACTTGCGCTTGCGCTCCAACACTTGCGCTAGCGACGGCTGGACTGTGCGGTGCGAGACATTGGTGGATGGGGCCGAGGACAGCGGAGGTGAGGGTGTGGGTGCAGGCCATGAGACGGTCGTGCCTGTGTCCTGAGAGGGGGGTTGGATCTCAGTGGCAGGTTGGGGCACAGGGGGAGAGGCAGCGGTGCAAACCGGAGGCGGTGAACGGCCTTCGTCCCACCTTGTGGGGTGCTTGGCCATCATATGTCTGCGCATGCTGGTGGTGGTCAGGCTGTTGGTGGTGGCTCCCCGGCTGATCTTGGCGCGACAAAGGTTGCACACCACTGTTCGTCGGTCGTCAGGCGTCTCTGTGAAAAACTGCTAGACCTTAGAGCACCTCGGCCTCTGCAGGGTGGCATGGCGCGAGGGTGCGCTTTGGGAAACACTTGGTGGATTATTCGGTCTGGCCCTGCCTCTACCCCTGGCCACCGCACTGCCTCTTGCAACCTGCCCTGCTGCTGCCCGTGCCTCCCCCTCTGAAGACCTGTCCTGTGTAGGCGTTGCACACCAGGTGGGGTCAGTCACCTCATCGTCCTGCTGCTCTTCCTCTGAATCCTCTGTGCGCTGCTCCCTCGGACTTACTGCCCTTACTACTACCTCACTGCAAGACAACTGTGTCTCATCGTCATCGTCCTCCTCACCCACTGAAAGGTCTTGAGACAGTTGCCGGAAGTCCCCAGCCTCATCCCCCGGACCCCGGGAACTTTCCAATGGTTGGGCATCAGTGACGATAAACTCCTCTGGTGGTAGAGGAACCACTGCTGCCCAATCTGAGCAGGGACCCGAGAAAAGTTCCTGGGAGTGTTCCCGCTCCTGAGCATGTGTCATTGTAGTGGAGTGAGGAGGCTGGGAGGAAGGAGGAGCAGCAGACAGAGGATTCGGATTTGCAGCAGTGGACGGCGCAGAACTGTGGCTGGACGATAGGTTGCTCGAAGCACTTTCTGCCATCCAGGACAGGACCTGCTCACACTGCTCATTTTCTAATAAAGGTCTCCCGCGTGGACCCATTAATTGGGCGATGAATGTGGGGACGCCAGAAACGTGCCTCTCTCCTAATCACGCAGCAGTCGGCTGCGATACACCTGGATCAGGAGTTCGCCCTGTGCCCACACCCTCACTTGGCCCTCCGCGTCCTCGGCCGCGTCCACGTCCTCTAGGCCTACCCCTACCCCTCAGCATGCTGTATTACCAGTGATTTGATTTCCCAGGCAGGAAAGAAATTGGCGCAAGGCTGCACTGAACCGTAGCTGGTTGCGTCTGATTTTTTTTACGTTCTCCACGCAGCACACACGTACCCAGAGCCCTTAGGACTGACAGAGGCAGGGCAAATATACTTTCTTCCCTTTTGTTTAAAAGGATAGGCCCACTGCGTCTATTCACTGAATAATAAGTTTAATAACTGACACTGTGTTGCGGCCCTGCAAAAGTGTCACAGAACTTTACTGTTGCAGAGTTATTAACTGTGGCAGAGCAGGTATTTCCCAGGCAGGAAAGAAATTGGCGCAAGGCTGCACTGAACCGTAGCTGGTTGCGTCTGATTTTTTTACGTTCTCCACGCAGCACACACGTACCCAGAGCCCTTAGGACTGACAGAGGCAGGGCAAATATACTTTCTTCCCTTTTGTTTAAAAGGATAGGCCCACTGCGTCTATTCACTGAATAATAAGTTTAATAACTGTGTTGCAGCCCTGCAAAAGTGTTACAGAACTTTACTGTTGCAGAGTTATTAACTGTGGCAGAGCAGGTATTTCCCAGGCAGGAAAGAAATTGGCGCAAGGCTGCACTCAACCTTAGCTGGTTGCGTCTGATTTTTTTACGTTCTCCACGCAGCACACACGTACCCAGAGCCCTTAGGACTGACAGTGGCAGGGCAAATATACTTTCTTCCCTTTTGTTTAAAAGGATAGGCCCACTGCGTCTATTCACTGAATAATAAGTTTAATAACTGACACTGTGTTGCGGCCCTGCAAAAGTGTCACAGAACTTTACTGTTGCAGAGTTATTAACTGTGGCAGAGCAGGTATTTCCCAGGCAGGAAAGAAATTGGCGCAAGGCTGCACTCAACCGTAGCTGACTGCGTCTGATTTTTTCTGAACGTTCAGCGCACAGCACACACGTACCCAGAGCCCTGAGTACTGTCAGAGGCAGGCCAAATAGAATTTTTCCCTGCTTTTTACAAGGAACACCCACACTGCGTGTATTCAATGAATAATGTATGTCTTCTGGCCCTGCCTACACAATTCTATCCCTGTAGTATTAATGCCGGGTGCAATGCTCTGCACAGCCGGTTTTGAGAAAAAAAATAAAATATGCAACACTGCGAACAGCAGCCTGGACAGTACTGCACACGGATAGATGTGGCCCTAGAAAGGACCGTTGGGGTTCTTGAAGCCTACACTAACTCCTAACACTCTCCCTGCCTAACCCCCACTTCTGTCCCTATTGCAGGGCGCAATGCTCTGCAGATCCAATTTTGGAAAAAATAAATAAAAATACTGTGCTAACACAGTACTGCACACTAGTAGATGTGGCCCTAAGAAGGGCCGTTGGGGTTCTTGAAGCCTACACTAACTCCTAACGCTCTCCCTACAGCAGCTCCAGCACGATAGTACTTTCCCTCAGCTAAGTCACAAGGCATGTGTGGCGAGCCGCGGGAGGGGCCGATTTTTATACTCCGGTGACATCTGATCTTTCCAGCCACTCACAGCAGGGGAGTGGTATAGGGCTTGAACGTCACAGGGGGAAGTTGTAATGCCTTCCCTGTCTTTCAATTGGCCAGAAAAGCGCGCTAACGTCTCAGATAGGAAACTGAAAGTAACCGGAACACCGCGTGGTACTCGTTACGAGTAACGAGCATCCCGAACACCCTAATATTCGCACGAATATCAAGCTCGGACGAGTACGTTCGCTCATCTCTATTGTCCACTAATGTTTAAATAATTTGCCAATAGTCCGAAAGTGTTTGTTTAGCCACCAATTTGGACTGAACCTTATCTTTTAACCCTTTGCAATCCACTGTCAGACATCTTCCGACATTCGGATTAAAGCCTGTACAGCTCCGATATTGGAAGACGTCTGACAGAGCATTCTTAGTCTAACTTCACACAGGCGAGTGCAATATTGGGCCATGAATCACAGCCTGATATCGTGCTCACTAACATGCAATTTCCTCGCGGATGCGAGGCATTTTTATGTCAAAACCACCTTGCACTACCTCGGAGAAGTAGGATCGCAGAGTGTCTTCCAGTATTTTCTATGGGGGGACCTCGCATTGCACTTGCGTGCACCCAGCACGTGTTGTGATGCTGCCACTGGCACCATTCAAAACAATGGGAAATGCAATGCAAAGGGCATGTCCAAAGATAGGACAAAATATAATTGTTTTCAGCAAGAGAAACCACGTAATCTTGTAGATATGATGCCTTTTAATAGCTAACAAAAATACATGATGTTAATGCGAGCTTCCGAACCAACGCAGGGTTCTTCTTCAGGGCTCCTGCACACTGGCGAGAGCAATATCAGGATGTGATTGACGCCCCAATATCGCTCTTCTGATGCCCTGGATGTGAGGCTTTTCCCAAGGAAAATAGCCTCTCATCTCAGCAGGGCTGAAGGAATCTCCTGCTGTGACCGACACAGGCACCGCAGGAGATTGTGATCTTCTCCCTTTGTTTCCAATGGGGCCGGCAGCAGCGCCAGCCCCATTGAAATCAATAGCAGATGCTCGCGACCCTCTGCCACTGCTGTTCGAGCTGTTCTAAATATTGAATAGACATCTGACTTGTTCTAAATATCTAATAAAACATTCAAATAGCATCATATATAATATTCAATGAACTGTCTATTCACCTGAGCCGTGTCCACACTTAGATCCGCTCAGTGTTAGAATTGCAGACTGAATGCATTATTCTTTTCTTCTCTTGATTGATCTTTTTATGAGGGAAAGCATAGTTTTGATTAATTTATATCTGCATCTCTGCACTGTTTTGCATCCCTCTTGTGCTAAGTGAAGCACGTCATCAAAAAAAAAGTCCTTTATTGTCTGAACAGTTTGTTTTGCTGTTTTATATATTTTTTACCTTGATGTAGTGCACCCTGGGAGGCCACACTTTCATATAGGGCAATTCTTAGGTCTCCACTGAATTTCTTTGCAAGTTGGCAAAAAGATCCCCCCTCCAGATGTTTTGATGTGTTTTCGTCAGTCCGTTAGGCCACTTATATATGTTTTTAATGATGTATCAATAAAGATTTAATATTTTACAGTCTATTCTGCGAAGGGCTTGTCATAAGTATGTGTGTCATAAGTGTGTATAAATATGCGTGCCTCTTCGGATCTATTTCATTCAAGCATGAGGGTGCCTTCACACTGGCAATAAAGCCATGGGGAGTCCCCTGCCACTGCTGTCACAGCACTGGCAGAGGAGCGCAAGCATCTCCCATTGACTTCACTTACTACTTACAAGATTCATCTTCACACAATTATTTTTTCTTTGGCAAAGAGATATTCCTGCAACTCTCCGGACCCACCATGGGCAGTAAAATGGCACCGCAATATGCCATCCTTTTCATGGCAAAACAGGATAGTGACTTTCTGGCTTCCGGCTCCAGCAAACCACTGGCCTACTTCCGCTACATTGAGGACATCATAATCATCTGGACCAACACTGAACAAGAATTAATTGAATACCATAAAAGATTTAATGCATTCCACCCCAACATAAACCTAACATTAAGATACTCATATTCCTAAATCAACTTTTTGGACACCACCATAAAAATGTCAAATATCTCAATACAGACATCCCTATACCGCAAACCGGTTGATCGGTCCACAGACCTCAGATGGGACAGCTTCCACCCTAAACACATCAAAAAGTTGATTGTTTACAGCCAGGCCATCAGATGCAACCAGATCTGCTCCAACCCAACAGACAGAGAGTAACTTCTATACCATCTTAAAAAGGACATTTTTAAATCAGGGCTACCATCCCACCTTAATTAATGACCAAATCACCAGAGCCACCAGGATACCCAGGAATCCACTACTTCGATATACAGAGAAGGAAATAAATAATCATGTATCTCTAGTAGTGACCTACAATCTGCAGCTAGAGGTACTAAGGAAAACTGCAAAGAAACTCAAACATACCCTACACAAGGATGACCGTCTGAAAACCTTATTTCCTGGGCGCTCCGCTTCTGTCTTACAGTCAACCTCCAAATTTGAGAAACCTTATAATCAGGAGTGTATTGCCCTCTGACACACAAAAAGGAACGTATGCCTGTAACGTAAGGAGCCGCAAGAACTGCTCACATGAACTGACCACAAACAGGATACAAATCCCCAACACACAGCATGACTATAAGTTCCCGGGGACATTCACATGTTTCATGTCTGTACCTGACCCTTTGCATTAAATGTCCGGTTGGGGGCCTTTAGGTTGGAGAAACAGGACAAAAACTGAAAGCCAGGATGAGCTCTCATTGCAGCAAAATTAAACAGAGAAAGGCATAATTCCCTGTGGCCGAGTACTTTTCTAGTCAGGAACATGACTTAGAAGATATGAGAGTTATGATATTGAAGGGTGATTTCAAGTCATAAAGCCATAGAAGAATTTGGGAATATAAATTTATAACAACTTTTGACATTTTCAATGGGAGACTAAATTATTCACAAGGATTTATGCGTGAATGGGAGGCATGAGACATCTGTAACACAGATAAGACTGCTGGCCTGGTGAAACCCCTCCCCCCAAAAAAGTACTTCAGGGACCATAAAACTTTCACTCCCTTATCAGTGTCTTGTTAAAAATGTTTGCAGTATTTCTTTAGCTGCAAACCAATCACATCCATGTCTATGCCTTGTCATAAGTATGTGTGTCATATGTGCGTATAAATATGCATGCCTCTTCGGATCTATTTCATTTATGCCTGAAGAAGAACACTAACTTGGTTCGGAATCTCACATTAACATCATGTATTTTTGTTAGCTATAATAAGGTATCATATTTACAAGATCACATTTTGCTCGACTGGCTAACACGGTATCAAACCTTTGTTTTCAAAGATAGGACATAACGTGACTTGTCCCAACATTGCATCCCCACGCTGCAATGCAATGCAGGAAAAATATCGCGTATGTGTATGACCCCATTCAAAAGAATGGGGTTCATATTTGTGTGAGATTGGTGTTTCTTGCAACGCACAAATCTTGCACGATTTTCTCAGCCACGTGAAAGTGCCCTTATTGAATATTGCCGGCTTCTCCACTGTTGGAGCCTCTGCGATGCATCACATACTGCAGTACTGCCTTTAGTTAGTAGATGGTGCCATTGTATACTGGCAGAAAGAGAAAGTTCCCCTAGGAAGCCCTGAATCCAAAATTGGATTGGAAAGCATTAATATTTTATCATCATATTGGCTTTTTCTTTTAAAGCATGTTTTAAACAAATCGGAACCCTTTTTTAAGGATTCTATATTTCACAGGATAGGGTATAACTTATTAATTGGTGGGAATCCAATGACTGGGACTGCATAATCTCAAAAACTGAGATGCAAAGCATCACTGAATGAATATAGCTGTGTTTGCACATGCACACTACCACTTTATTCATTTTCAAATGGGGGGGGGGGGGGGGCTGCCATGGCACTTTATCAAAGTGAAGTTAGGTAGAAATGTGGAGGGGGCAGAAGTGAGTTTTACCATTTCCTCAAGTGCGTTTTACCCCAAAGGATAGAGCATAACTTGATGATTGGTGTGAGTCCCAACCAGAGAATGGGGCTTCAGAGCATTCCTGAATGAATGGAGCTTTGTGGCTGTACATGTCCACTATTACCCCACTCACTTAATGGGATCGTCTGAAGCTGAGCTTGTATGTGTTTATGAGAGAGACCAGCTGATCATTTTCCGAAATGCCCCCAAGTCATAAACTTGAATGTAGTAGAGCCTACACATCAAGTATGATGCTTTCTAAATGCATTGTCACAATCTGTTGACTGCGAGAAGGTCATGGCACAGTGATCTTGACACATAGAAGGAATGTCTGCACTGTTCCAACCTGTCTGACAGACTGATGGTTATGTTTTTTGTGGTTTGTTATTTCTTTGGGTGTTACTTTGGTCATTTGTTGGTATACCCTCAGTGTTTCCCATGTCACATTTTTTTCCTCTTGTTTCGTATATGGAATTCACCCTGGTGTTTGTGAAGCTCTGGCCATCCAATTGCATTGCCTTGGTCATTATTTAAGCCTTCTTCTAGGTCTGGTTGTTGCTGAATATTTTCTCAGTCATTGTGGAGAGAGAACGTGTTTGTGGTGATAGGAGTTCTGCTGTAAAGATAAGTAGTGTTTTGGTTTATTCATTTGCGTCTTCTTTCTTCTAGTTGCTAGAGTTACTGGCTGAGCAATGAGATGTGGGGCTGCTTTTATCAAAGCGATAACTTTGCTTTTAGACAGGGCAGTTCTTGCCCTAGTATTCAGGGTGAGGTTGTCTCTTCCTCCTATTGTTTAGATTATATATTATTTTAATTCATTCTGCAGTCTGCTTCCTGTGTGAAGACAATCTTATGTTCATCCTGGGCATAGGGAATCTTATGCTCAGGACAAATGTGAGAAAAAACTAGCCTTTCATTTTCCACTGTGGAGTGTATTTTGGTTGCTTCATCATGGATCCCATAGAGGAATTATCTAATCAGCTTAGGGCCTTTTCTTTAGATGTAGCTGATATTAAACATTAATATTCAGTTAGAATGGGTCTACTGAAGGAGCCTAAATTGGATCTACCCAATCATTTTTCGAGCAGGAGGCAGGAGTTTGCTGCCTTTCTGGAGTCATGTAGGCTTTATTTTAAATTGTGCCCTTCCTCTTTGGGTGAAGAGTGTCAGAGGGTGTGTATTGACATTTCTAGATTGCAGGCAAACACACAGGCTTGTGCCTTCTGTTTACTGCCCACCTCTGAGGCTCTATTGTTGGTTGATATCTTTTTCTTTGCTTTAGGATTATTATATGAGGACCCTTATAAACCTCTCTGGCAAAGAGTAAACTTTGAAGCCTGTGTCAGGGTAAATCATCTATTGAAGACTTCTGTGCTGAGTTTCATTGATGGGCCACGGAGACCCAATGGAATGAGCCAGCAATACAAATTCAAACTAATTTTGCTTTGTGCAATGACTAGAGATGGGCGAATGTACTCGTCCGAGCTTGATACTCGTTCGAGTATTAGCGTGTTCGAGATGCTCGTTACTCGAGGCGAGCACCACGCGATGTTTGAGTTACTTTCACTTTCATCTCTGAGACGTTAGCGCGCTTTTCTGGCCAATAGAAAGACAGGGAAGGCATTACAACTTCCCCCTGCGACGTTCAAGCCCTATACCACCCCCCTGCAGTGAGTGGCTGGCGAGATCAGGTGTCACCCGAGAATTTAAATCGGCCCCTCCCGCGGCTCGCCACAGATGCATTCTGACATAGATCAGGGAAAGTGCTGTTGATGCTGGAGCTGTTATAGGGAGAGTGTTAGGAGTTATATTAGGCTTCAAGAACCCCAACGGTCCTTCTTAGGGCCACATCTGACCGTGTGCAGTACTGTTGAGGCTGCTTTTAGCAGTGTTGCACTTTTTTTTTTCTGTATATCGGCCGTGCAGAGAATTGCGTCTTCAGT
Source organism: Eleutherodactylus coqui (assembly GCF_035609145.1). Classification (NCBI taxonomy): domain Eukaryota; kingdom Metazoa; phylum Chordata; class Amphibia; order Anura; family Eleutherodactylidae; genus Eleutherodactylus; species Eleutherodactylus coqui. Next base: position 64,032,470 of record NC_089842.1, on the reverse strand, counting down.
CTGCAGTCATTGTACATAGTATAGGGCCAGTACTGGTGAGGCAGGGACAGTGGGAAAGGTGAAAGAGATATACTGTCTATATAGGCAGTGGGCTTTTTCAAACAAATTTGGGGAAAAAAATATATATTTGGGCCGCCTGTGACCGTCCTCAGTGTACTGCATCTCTGCTGGGGGTAGTAGTCCTAATTAATACGCAGCTAAGTGTTACAGCAGGCTTGCACAAAAGTGTTTCCTGGCTCTGCGTTGCCCGTTACATCACCGCCGTCATCCCGTCCAGAGGGAAACAGTCTGCAGTAATTTTACATAGTATAGGGCCAGTAGTGGTGAGGCAGGGACAGTGGGAAAGGTGAAAGAGATATACTGTCTATATAGGCAGTGGGCTTTTTCAAACAAATTTGGGAAAAATACTATCTTTGGGCTGCCTGTGACCGTCTTGAGTGTACTGCATCTCTGCTGGGGGTAGTAGTCCTAATTAATACGCAGCTAAGTGTTACAGCAGGCTTGCGCAAAATTCTTTCCTGCCTCTGCGTTGCCCGTTACATCACCGCCGTCATCCCGTCCAGAGGGAAACAGTATACATATATATGCTGCCTACAGTGTCTGTCTGCTGTCTCTGCTCAGCCTTTAAAAAAATAGAAGCAAAACACTTAAGGCCTACTAGTGGCCTTTGGACACTTGACTGCTTCTGCGCTGTGAATTCCACTAGCTCAGTCATACGCACCTACGTCTCACTACAGGCTTGCGCAAAATTCTTTCCTGGCTCTGCTGTGCGTTCCGTAAGCGAAGTCAGCCTTCAACCACAGGCCAATAAGCGGCACATTTAATTACAGCATTCTGTTTCTGCACTACTGGTAATACACCATGCTGAGGGGTAGGGGTAGGCCTAGAGGATGTGGACGCGGGCGAGGACGTGGAGGCCCAAGTCAGGGTGTGGGCACAGGCCAAGCTCCTGATCCAGGTGTATTGCAGCCGACTGCTGCGGGATTAGGAGAGAGGCACGTTTCTGGCGTCCCCACTTTCATCTCACAATTAATGGGTCCACGCGGTAGACCTTTATTAGAAACTGAGCAGTGTGAGCAGGTCCTGTCGTGGATGGCAGAAAGTGCATCCAGCAATCTATCGACCACCCAGAGTTCTGCACCGTCCACTGCTGCAACTCTGAATCCTCTGGCTGCTGCTCCTCCTTCCTCCCAGCCTCCTCACTCCATTACAATGACACATTCTGAGGAGCAGGCAGACTCCCAGGAACTGTTCTCGGGCCCCTGCCCAGAATGGGCAGCAATGGTTCCTATCCCACCGGAGGAGTTTGTCGTGACCGATGCCCAACCTTTGGAAAGTTCCCGAGGCTGGGGACTTCCGGCAACTGTCTCAAGAGCTTTCAGTGGGTGAGGAGGACGATGACGATGAGACACAGTTGTCTATCACTCAGGTAGTAGTAATTGCAGTAAGTCCGAGGGAGGAGCGCACAGAGGATTCGGAGGAAGAGCAGCAGGACGATGAGGTGACTGACCCCACCTGGTTTGCTAAGCCTACTGAGGACAGGTCTTCAGAGGGGGAGGCAAGTGCAGCAGCAGGGCAGGTTGGAAGAGGCAGTGCGGTGGCCAGGGGTAGAGGCAGGGCCAGACTGAATAATCCATCAACTGTTTCCCAAAGCGCCCCCTCACGCCATGCCACCCTGCAGAGGCCGAGGTGCACAAAGGTCTGGCAGTTTTTCACTGAGAGTGCAGACGACCGACGAACTGTGGTGTGCAAGGTTTGTCGCGCCAAGATCAGCCAGGGAGCCACCACCACCAGCCTCCCCACCACCAGCATGCGCAGGCATATGATGGCCAAGCACCCCACAAGGTGGGACGAAGGCCGTTCACCACCTCCAGTTTGCACCACTGCCTCTCCCCCTGTGCCCCATCCTGCCACTGAGATCCAACCCCCCTCTCAGGACACAGACACGACCGTCTCCCGGCCTGCACCCACACCCTCACCTCCGCTGTCCTCGGCCTCATCCACCAATGTCTCTCAGCGCACCGTCCAGCCGTCGCTAGCGCAAGTGTTTGAGCGCAAGCGCAAGTACGCTGCCACGCACCCGCATGCTCAAGCGTTAAACGTGCACAAAGCCAAATTGATCAGCCTGGAGATGCTTCCGTATAGGCTTGTGGAAACAGAGGCTTTCAAAAACATGATGGCGGCGGCGGCCCTGCGCTATTCAGTTCCCAGTCGCCACTACTTTTCCCGATGTGCCGTCCCAGCCCTGCACAACCTCGTCTCCCGCAACATTGTACGCGCCCTCACCAACACGGTTACTGCCAAGGTCCACTTAACAATGGACACGTGGACAAGCACAGGCGGGCAGGGCCACTATATCTCCCTGACGGCACATTGGGTGAATTTAGTGGAAGCTGGGACCGAGTCAGAGCCTGGGACCGCTCACGTCCTACCCACCCCCAGAATTGCGGGCCCCAGCTCGGTGCTGGAATCTGCGGCGGTGTATGCTTCCTCCACTAAACCACCCTCCTCCTCCTCCTATGCAACCTCTGTCTCGCAATCAAGATGTGTTAGCAGCAGCACGTCGCCAGCAGTCGGTGTCGCGCGGCGTGGCAGCACAGCGGTGGCCAAGCGTCAGCAGGCTGTGCTGAAACTACTCAGCTTAGGAGAGAAGAGGCACATGGCCCACGAACTGCTGCAGGGTCTGACAGAGCAGACCGACCGCTGGCTTTCGCCGCTGAGCCTCCAACCGGGCATGGTCGTGTGTGACAACGGCCGTAACCTGGTGGCGGCTCTGCAGCTTGGCAGCCTCACGCACGTGCCATGTCTGGCCCACGTCTTTAATTTGGTGGTTCAGCGCTTTCTGAAAAGCTACCCACACTTGTCAGACCTGCTCGGAAAGGTGCGCTGGGTCAGCGCACATTTCCACAAGTCCAACACGGACACTGCCACCCTGCGCACCCTGCAACATCGGTTTAATCTGCCAGTGCACTGACTGCTGTGCGACGTGCCCACACGGTGGAACTCTACGCTCCACATGTTGGCCAGGCTCTATGAGCAGCATAGAGCTATAGTGGAATACCAACTCCAACATGGGTGGCATAGTGGGAGTCAGCCTCCTCAATTTTTTACAGAAGAGTGGGCCTGGTTGGCAAACATCTGCCAGGTCCTTGGAAACTTTGAGGAGTCTACCCAGATGGTGAGCAGCGATGCTGCAATCATTAGCATCACCATTCCTCTGCTATGCCTCTTGAGAAGTTCCCTGCAAAGCATAAAGGCAGACGCTTTGCGCTCGGAAACGGAGGCGGGGGAAGACAGTATGTCGCTGGATAGTCAGAGCACCCTCATGTCTATATCTCAGCGGGTTGAGGAGGAAGAAGAGGAGGAGGAGGGGGAGGAGCCTGAGGAGGAGCAGGGGGAAGAGACAGCTTGGCCCACTGCTGAGGGTACCCATGCTGCTTGCCTGTCATCCTTTCAGAGTGTATAGCCTGAGGAGGAGGAGTATCCTGAAAGTGATCTTCCTAGTGAGGACAGCCATGTGTTGCGTACAGGTAACCTGGCACACATGGCGGACTTCATGTTAGGATGCCTTTCTCGTGACCCTCGCGTTAGACGCATTCTGGCCACTACGCATTACTGGGTGTACACACTGCTCGACCCACGGTATAAGGAGAACCTTTCCACTCTCATACCCGAAGAGGAAAGGGGTTCGAGAGTGATGCTATACCACAGGACCCTGGTGGACAAACTGATGGTAAAATTCCCATCCGACAGCACTAGTGGCAGAAGGCGCAGTTGCGAGGGCCAGGTAGCAGGGGAGGCGCGGAGATCAGGCAGCATGTACAGCGTAGGCAGGGGAACAGTCTCCAAGGCCTTTGCCAGCTTTATGGCTCCCCAGCAAGACTGTGTCACCGCTCCCCAGTCAAGGCTAAGTCGGCGCGAGCACTGTAAAAGGATGGTGAGAGAGTACGTAGCCGATCGCACGACCGTCCTCCGTGACGCCTCTGCTCCGTACAACTACTGGGTGTCGAAGCTGGACACGTGGCCTGAGCTCGCTCTGTATGCCCTGGAGGTGCTTGCCCTGCGGCTAGCGTCTTGTCAGAGAGGGTGTTTAGTGCGGCTGGGGGAATCATCACGGATAAGCCTAGCCGCCTGTCAACTCACAGTGCCGACAGGCTTACACTCATAAAGATGAACAAAGCCTGGATTTCCTCAGACTTCTCTTCTACACCAGCGGACAGCAGCGGTAACTAAACAATACGTAGGCTGCACCCGCGGATGGAAGCATCGTTTTCTATCAGCATAAAAAACGGGGACCTTTTAGCTTCATCAATCTGTGTATTATATTCATCCTCCTCCTCCTGCTCCTCCTCCTGAAACCTCACATAATCACGCCGAACAGGCAATTTTTCTTAGGCCCACAAGGCTCAGTCATATTACTTTTGTAAACAATGTTTATACGTTTTAATTCTCATTAAAGCGTTGAAACTTGCACCTGAACCAATTTGTATTTTAACTGGGCTGCCCCAAGGCCTAGTTACAAATTAAGCCACAGTAACCAAAGCGATTAATGGGTTTCACCTGCCCTCTTGGTTGGGCATGGGCAATTTTTCTGAGGTACATTAGTACTGTTGGTACACCAATTTTTTGGGGCCCTCGCTACAGTGTACAGTAAGGTGTGTGCGGTTGGCCTACACTTTTGCTACATAAATGTAACTGGGGCCTTGTCTATACTGCAACTACTGAAATGTGAAAGAGACTGTTATCTCCCTAAACTGCTGCAACGGGAATGTTACTGTGGCCTGTCTTTACTGCTACTACTACTGAAATGGAACTAAGACTGTGCTCCCCCTATACTGCTGATTCGGAATTGTTACTGGGGCCTGTCTTGACTGCTACTACTACTTAAATAGAACTAAGACTGTGCTCCCCCTATACTGCTGCTTCGGAATTGTTACTGGGGCCTGTCTTGACTGCTTCTACTACTGAAATGGAACTAATACTGTGCTCCCCCTATACTGCTGCTGCCAGTGATATGTTACTGGGGCCTGTCTTCACTGCTACTATTACTGAAATGGAACTAATACGGTGCTCCCCCTATACTGCTGCTAGTGATATGTTACTGGGGCCTGTCCAGACTGCTACTATTACTGAAATGGAACTAATACTGTGCTCCCCCTATACTGCTGCTAGTGATATGTTACTGGGGCCTATCTTGACTGCTACTATTACTGAAATGGAACTAATACTGTGCTCCCCCTATACTGCTGCTAGTGATATGTTACTGGGGCCTGTCTAGACTGCTACTACTACTGAAATGGCACTAAGACTGTGCTCCCCCTATACTGCTGCTTCGGAATTGTTACCGGGGCCTGTCTTGACTGCTACTATTACTGAAATGGAACTAAGACTGTGCTTCCCCTATACTGCTGCTTTAGTTTTAGTTTAGTTCCCATCGCGGTGTTTTACCTGTCTGCCACTAAGACACTGAGTGACTTGGAAAGGGGGCATAGTGCAGATGGCTTTCCCCTTGCAGTGTCGATTGAGCCACCTGACACCTAGACAGAATGAACACTGTGTGGGCACATGGATTCCCCATCGCTACGTAACTCTTGGCAACATTTGCAGCTCCTGACGGAGGTGGCACAGGATTGGAATGAAGATCGAACGTCAATTTGTCAGTGATTCTCAACTGCATTGTGGGCTATCGCCCCGCCCCTTTTAAAGAGGGTCGCTACCTGGCCCTGCCAACCCTCTGCAGTGTGTGCCTCCAGTTCCCCCTCATCACAGAGGCAATTATAAATTGACATGAGGGTGGTGTGGCTATGAAGTGAGCGTGTGGCATGAGGGCAGCTGAAGGGAGCGCAGTGACACTTTTGTGTGTGTAGCAGACGCTGGGTCATGTGGGGCGGTTGGGCAGCATGTTACCCAGGAGAAGTGGCAGCGGAGTGTCATGCAGGCAGTGATTGTGCTTTGTTGGAGGTAGTGTAATCCCTCATTAGCTAAGGTAAGCCTTGCTAATGAGGGATTTTTAGAAGTAAAAATTGTTGGGGGGGGGGCACTCTTGCCACTATTGTGGCTTAATAGTGGGACCTGGGAACTTGAGATGCAGCCCAACATGTAGCCCCTCGCCTGCCCTATCCGTTTCTGTGTCGTTCCCATCACTTTCTTGAATTTCCCAGATTTTCACAAATGAAAACCTTAGCGGAGCATAGGTCCCATACAAAAATGCTCAGGTCGCCCATTGACTTCAATGGGGTTCGTTACTCGAAACAAACCCTCGAGCATCGTGGGAAGTTTGACTCGAGTAACGAGCACCCGAGCATTTTATTGCTCGCTCATCTCTAATCCTTAATAAAGACATGATGACTTCCTATCACATTCAATGCTGTGTGTGGTTTGTAAGCTTCCTATAGCCCGAGCATTATCACCGTGAATTTGACCACCTGAAAACATACCAACTAGCAAATATTGCACTAACAATTTTGACACCCAATATGAGGCATCACCAGAATCTCACTTCAGATCCCAGCAAAGAATTCAGCGATTTTCTGTTCTCTGGGAAAGACAAACAGAGCACTCTATAAATAAAAAGGTAAGAAACCTTATTTATTACAAAATTACGTTCTTCACTGAGGTCGTGATTGTTCCTCTCTGCTGACCAAAAAAGGCATTGCTGTCATGCTTTGAGATCCCTGTCAAAGAATCCGACAGTTTTTTTGGGATAAGAAATCTATATGTAAGTGCCTGCACACGAGCAGAATTTCAAGCGCGTGATTTTAGGCACATAATCCGCCCCAGACCGCAGCCAATATACTCCTATGAGGATCCGCAGTTGTCCCCAGACGGACGGATGTGTATCGCGTTTTTTCACGCGCGTGAAAAAATCTGCGACCTGTTCTAATTTTGGTCGGATCATGCGCGTGAAGCCTCCAATACAAGTGAATGGGTGCGTTTTTTCACGCAGTACATCCGCAGTGCAGCTGCGGATGGAGTCACTGGTTGCTATGACTACAGGAAGTAGGCATGGTAGGAGGCGTCCCAACACACAGCACAGAGCTTCACAGGCACATTTCAACTGCAGATCTGTCCTTTCAGTCCCCTCATCTACCAGAGAGCAGCCAGCAGACACCAGCCTGCCACAAGCCATAATGATCGACATGGGGAAACTTGTGGCAATCATGCAGGACTTCCCCAGCCTATGGGACAGTAACTCCCCAGAATACCTCAACAAGAACAGAAAGGAACAATCCTGGCGTCTACTGTCCGCGCAGGTTTATGGGGATGCGTGGACGAACGCAGTAGAAGCAGAACAGAAGAACTTGCGTGAGTATTATTCGCTATTGCGTCAAATGTACTTTTTTTTCATTTTAACCCCTTAGTGGCCAAGCAGTTTTACTTTTGTTTTTATTGTGCTTTTTTCCATCCCCACTTTTAACCCCTTAGTGACGGAGCTTTTTTGCTTTTTTCCTTTTTTCCCCCCTACTCCCTAAAAAATCGTAGTTCCTTTATTTATCCATCGACGTCGCTGTATAAGGGCTTGTTATTTTTTTGCGGGACGAGTTGTATTTTGCAATGGCACTATTTATTGTACCATATAATTTACTGAAAAACCTTTAAAAATTGTAATCGGAGAGAAAAAAAAAGACTTTCCACCATCTTTTGGTGCGTCCTGTTTCTGCAGCGCGCAAAGTGCAACAAAAACGACCCGATATTTTTATTCTATGGGTCAGTACGATTACTACGTTACCACACTTATATAGTATTTTTATAGTACGTCCGAAAAAAGTTACATGGATCAACCATGCCCACAAAGACATCTGCTCACCGGGTGAAAGCATGTTGCCAGAATAATTTAACGGTGCTCGCACAAGCAAGAGGGACAAAACGGAGTCTGGGTGTTGGTTTTTAAGCTGTTTTCCAAGGAATGGGCAGTTCTCTAGGGGTTGGGTTTACAATAAGGGTGTCTTCCGGATTTTTCTGCGCGTTTTTTTCCGCAACACATCCGCATATATCCGCGCGTGATTTTTCACGCATCCGCACCTATCCGCAAGCACATTTAAGTACCATACGCGCGTGAAAATCCGCTAGTGGAATCCGGAACGCTCGTGTGCAGGCGGCCTAAATGGTGAACTGGTGTCTGGAGTGTGTGTGTAGTGTGATTCTCTCACAAAATGAAATTTTTGAACATTATTATCTGGAACCTGTGAATGTGCATGATCTTCAGGCTACCACAAAGGTAGAACACTTGGGTGAATGGACTGCACCTGTTTCACAAAGACTACAATAGCAATTGAATGAACTGAATGAATCTGAGACTATAGTCCTTTTGAAGGAGTGCCCATTAGAGATGAGCGAACGTACTCGGTAAGGGCGATTTCGCAATCGAGCACCGCGATTTTCGAGTACTTCACTACTCGGGTGAAAAGTACTCGGGTGCGCTGTGAGTGAGCAGGGGGTTGCAGAGGGGAGTGGGGGGGAGAAGGAGAGAGAGAGAGCTCCCACCTGTTCCGCGCTGCTATCCCCCACTCCGCCGCGCCCCCCCTGCCCCCCGACGCACCCGAGTACTTTTCACCCGAGTAGTGAAGTACTCGAAAATCGCGGTGCTCGATTGCGAAATCGCCCTTACCGAGTACGTTCGCTCATCTCTAGTGCCCATCTATTGCCCAGAAGAAATAGTAACCACTATAGATTATGAAAATTGTTCTGACTGTTGAGGAATGATATTGGGGCTGGAGATTGCACTGTTGATAACTAAAAGTGTTGCTGTTTGTGTTTTTTGTGGGATCTGGGTAACTTGTAGAGTTATTGCTGGTTTAAGAAAAAGGTACCCAACCACTCATTTCCTGGAATAAGTACACTTTCAAAAGTACAGTGTGTAAAACTACCAAATGTGTAGTGTTGAGAAGTGTGCTGGCACAATACAGGCTTTTTCAATTGTGACCAGGCAGACTTTGAACCTGTGTTAAAGGTTATAAGATAAGCCCCAAGGTGAGATACAATGGGGAACTTAGAAGGAAATGGCGGTAAGGGCGGTGCCTGGAAAACGGCTAAGCAGCTAGTTGAGGGGAGAAAATGCAGGTCAAGTATGTCAAGCTATATTAAAAAGAGCTCGTATGAATCCATAAGGATACTTGGACAGTTGTGCAAGTGGAAATTGGGCATGTGTTGTTGCCAGCATCAGATGACCAATAATGCACATACACGTCAAACAGTAGTGAGTAAGACCTTTCTTACCCGTGCTTTGTTCACTATTGCAGTTTGTCCGATTCTTGTTTCTGAATATGAATGAATAAATGTTCTTGCTGTTTGTGTAGTGTGGATTTGCAGTTTATAAGGGAGCGGACCTATCTTATTTAGAGTCTTGATTAGAGAGGGTAAATGGTTTCTTGCTTCTCAGAGATAAAATGATTTCAAAAGATTTCAAAGTTGTCAGCTTCAGAGAACTGTAGAAAATGTGTTACTACTGCATAGAATTATACATAATGAACCAGACCGAGAAATAAGCATGTAATATAGGTGGTTTGAGGAAGTGAAATGTTGGATAGCAGATCATGATGGAAAGAAATGAAGTAAATTAAAGTGTCTCAGCAAGTGTGTTCAGAAGGTTACAAGGAAGTTGAATTGAAAAGATGCTTATGTAAAGTGATTTAAAAGTTGTCTGAGACAAGGGTAATTTGTGAATTTTTGTGAAGAGTCCATATATAAGTTACATGTTGTTATATATGAAGAGATGTGTACTGTTGGAGCATTTGATCTGAAGTGTGAAAGATATGCTTAAACAAAAAGCCGGAGTCCAAAAGGTGGAGCTAGATGATGTAGGGAAAAGAAGGGAAACACAATATGTAATGATTTTGCCCCTCCTCGATATAGACCAGTCTAGCAGAGAGGAAAAAAATTGTGTGATATGCAAAACACAAGTACATGGTATATTCAAAATATTGTGTTCTACTTATTTGACTACTATTGGAGTATGATGATAAAATTAGATAATTTTCTACTTGACAGACCTGATGTGTGTATCGCAAACAGAATCAAATTAAGAACTAAAATTTACTTAAAGGTTATCACATTTCCAATGAGGGTAGATTTATAGTGTCAGAGACCTGCTTAGTCAACTTCTTAGGGCAGATATACTTACAGTGATACAAGCAGAAATGGAATATACCCTAAATAGTATTAGAGTTACTAGGCCTGAACCAGCAGCTAATCATTTGTGCAGTTCTTATGGTTAAAGATTGTAAAATATTTCTGCTAGAAGTTTTTGTGCAGGTTCCAGAGGTGTTATGAGCCCTTTACAGTCATGGTCCCTCCTGCAGACATGGAAATCCTGCATTGCGCACAAGTTTAAAATCCTTCAGTTGCCAGACTCATTAAGTATGTGACTGCCCTGCTAGCACCCTCACATCACAATCTAAATAGTTCTAAATATAGCTTAATTCCTGCTGCTCAATTTGGAAAGGTGGAGGTAGGGGCAGCAGATGACATTAAATTTTAAGCGCATGATTGTCTGAAATTAGTAGACATTAAACTAGTGGTCTTGAAATTGTTGTTAAAACTCCCATTCCTATTGAAGATATTGACTGGAGTTGCAAAATTGTCTCACACACACATGAGATTCTAACACAATTCCTATTCAGTGACACTGCACCTGTAAATCTGATTGGGAATGTGCTACAAGCCTTGCAAGCCATTATCCACTTCTCACATGATGGTACTGTTACCCTTAGCTCTGAGATGGATGAATAGTTCATTTGCTTATTACAAGCTTTTGCCTTTGTGGAAAAAGTTAACAAGTCCATGCCCCCTGCAGATATAGCCCAGCTTATTCAGGTCCCACAGACGCTATGGGCGACTAGCAAGAAAGATATTTTGAAGCTTCTGGTTTCACATGTCTTGGTCAAGCTGAATGAAGGAGCTATGTTTCCTCACATGCCTCAGTACCCCATGTGCCCCACCCAAGAGGCAGCCATTGTACTAAAATTAATGTCTTACTACAGACCGGAGCCATAAAAGAAACTACATTGAGTCCCACCACATTACTTTTGCTTGGATTCTAAGGGGGAGCAATGGAAACAGTAACCACTAAGCAGCATGAACATACTCTGTATTTTAAATCATTAGAGCCCACAGAACAGCAAGATCTCATATGTGAACATGAATGTGTTGCCCTTATGACACAGGAAACTGTTGGATGTGAGCATGGTAAAGATGAAACAATTGCTAATGCAAATTTAAAGTTTTTTGTACATTGTTCCAAATATCATGAAGATATATAAGCAGAACAGGTTATGCAGTAATAACCAATATTGGTAATTGTATGAAAGAACCACTCCCTTCCTGGGCAGCCTGCTCAGGAGGCCAGATTTGATAGCGCTCGCTACAATGTCTAGACTGACTGAAGGTATGACTGTTAAAGGGGTTGTCTCGCGGCAGCAAGTGGGGTTATACACTTCTGTATGGCCATATTAATGCACTTTGTAATGTACATCGTGCATTAAATATGAGCCATACAGAAGTTATTCACTTACCTGCTCCATTGCTAGCGTCCCCGTCTCCATGGCTCCGTCTAATTTCGCTGTCTTCTTGCTTTTTTAGACACGCTTGCGCTGTGCGGTCTTCTCCCCTTCTGCTCGGTCTGGCACAAGCGGTGTTCTGGCTCCGCCCCCTTCTACGCATCATCGCATAGCTCCGCCCCGTCACGTGTGCCGATTCCAGCCAATCAGGAGGCTGGAATCGGCAATGGACCGCACAGACTCACGGTGCACCATGGGAAAGGACCCGCGGTGCATCGTGGGTGAAGATCCCGGCGGCCATCTTGGTGAAGGAAGAAGAAGGAAGAAGGAAGACGTCGCAGAGCGGGGATTCGGGTAAGTAATATGTATTTTTTTTTTTAACACATCCCTTGGGGTTGTCCTGCGCCGAACTGGGGGCCTATGGAAAAAAAAAACCCGTTTCGGCGCGAGACAACCCCTTTAATGTCTGCACCGACTCAAGGTACACTCTTGGAATCTCATACTATTTTGCACCCTTGTGGCAGAATGGAAATTTTGTTGAATCATTGGGTAAACCAATCCAGAAGCAGTGTCTCGTACAAACAAGGCATTAGCTCTTCCCAAGCAGGTAGTTGTCATGCAGGTCCAGGCTCACATCAATGAAGTAACTCCTGAGGCTCTAAGGGCTCATGTCCACGGGGAAAATAAGAATTAAAATCCGCAGCGGATTTTAACTCTTCTCCCGCGCGCGGATCCGCACCCCATAGGGATGCATTGACCACCCGCGGGTAGATAAATACCCGCGGATCGTCAATAAAAGTGATTTAAAAAAAATGGAGCATGAAAAAATCTGGACCATGCTCCATTTTCATGCGGGTCTCCCGCGGGGACGGCTCCCGCGGGCTTCTATTGAAGCCTATGGAAGCCGTCCGGATCCGCGGGACACAAAAATCACATTTTACTTACACGCTCCGGTTCTTCTCTTCGGCGCCGCGCCATCCTCTCTCAGTCGCGGCCGGATCATTTTGCTTCGGCCCGGCGCATGCGCGGGGCACGTCACCGACGTCATCATGCACATCCGCCGAGCCGAAGAATGAAGATCCGGCCGCGACGAGAGAAGATGACGCCGCCGCGAAGAGAAGAAACGGAGCGGATGGGAGGTGAGTTTATTCTCATTTATTTGTATTTTCAGCCCTCATGTCCGCGGGGCAGGAGGGACCCGCTGCAGATTCTACATGTAGAATCCGTAGCGGGCCCGATTTTCCCCGTGGACATGAGGCCTAAAGGACTGGAGAGTAGATGAAGCAGCCCGACTCCCCTTGACTGAGATAATGGCTGTTATACTGCTTGCACCCAAAATGGGTGTGGATATCTCTCTGTTACCTAAATTGCAGAAACAGGCCTTAAAAGAATAAAAGGAAGGGTGGAAAAAGAGAGGAACAAATAGAACACTGATGGCGTCTGCAGGAAGGATCATCATCATCTGTGTCTCCCCCAGCATGCTTTATTTCATGATGACACATGTGAGCCATGAGCTAACCCATCAATCCAAGGAGGTAATGTGTGATATAGTGTTTTCTACTTGGCTTGCCACAGGGTTCAACACTGCTGTGACCCAGTTTGTACAGGTCTGCATGGTATGCACTCATCACAACCCAGACATATTGGTCAAAGTGCCTGCTTGCTATTACTTTAAGGCTAAATTATTTGTTTCAGCAAATGCAGACTGACTGCATACAAATACCAAGGCATCTTCTCATGTTAGCTAGAGGGGTGGCTTGTAAAATAAAATAAATAAAAATGCCAATGCCAAAACAACAGCTAAAAAATTGAATTTGTATATATGGTGTATCAGAAGTTATAGAAAATAATAGAGGTACACATTTTGTTAGTCCTCTACTCTGTCAAACCTGTGCAAAATCATAAGACTAAGCTGAGCCCCTGCAAATTTTTGTTTGGTAAGGCCCCCATAACAGGTCTATACATTTGTGAACCGAAAGCAAGGCAGGTGGCTTGGTCTCCGCAACCAGAAAGGACGCACACGGGGTGGTCAAGTTAAGAAAAATGTATTTACTACAGGTTAATAAAGGCAAGTTAATGGTAAAAGAACAGGAATAAGTACAAGCACAATACACAGTATAGTTTGAACAATTCAAGTTAGATTTCACAATATATTCCACGTTTACTATGTCCACCTCCACAGCACGGACACTGAAAAAACAATAGTCCCAAAACTATCCCTAACTGACCCTAACTTCACATTTGGGTGCGCACCCCTCTTACCAATGGTCCGGGTGGACTGCTTACAGTTTGTAGAAGCGCGCGTTGGGGCCCAATGTCGTTCCTTCCTTGTATAGCGAAGCGTATTTTCCTCACGGTTATCACAACATCCGAGGCAATAAGATTCTTCTAAGCAGGCAGGAAAACAAAATGGATGAAATAGGATCCAACAGCAAGTAGCTCAGCACACTGACAGTCCTGCAGAATCCATACACCGCAGTGTGATATAAGCCAGGGTTGTGCAGTTACCGTCCGGTACTCAACAGCACTGCCAGTCTTTAACTTTGGTGGCAATGTCCACAGCCACAATGTCAGTATTACTGGTTAGCCACTGGGCACAGTCCTTTCAGCATGGCTCCACTGAACATTCTGTCTCTTTACACTCTGTCTGCCTCTGGACTGAATTACACACAGGTTAGCTGCACAGGAAAGTCCTCTAAGATCTCCACACACTCTCAATGCAGCACAAACACTTGGTTTTCTCTCTGCAAAGATGGCTGCTGCTCTATCTGTGTGTGTCGTCACATCCTGCTTCCTTCTCATACTGGGTCTGCAGACAGGCAGGCTGACCTCATAGGGGTGTGTCCCTCCAGCATCACATTCCCATTGCAGGGGCTGCTGACCAGAATCACAGAAACACATATACACTCAACTTTAACACAGTTTAAACAAATGGAACTTGGCACATCATTGGGCTGTATATTAGGACAAGTATATGCACAGAAGCAGCACTCCTATTGCCATAAGGCTGGGACACAGTCTGTATATTACACTTTCTCCAGTCCCAGCATGAGGACCTCACTTCCCATGTGAGTGCTTTATATCAGGAGTTAACTGTTACTTATTAAAATTTATTTTCCTTGATTCCAGATTCAGGAGTCACATAGTTTTGCTTTGAGGTGACTGGGTTGTTCTCAAAGGACTTATCAGAAAAAAGGTTTGGAACGGAGGTTTGATGGACCATACCAGATCCAGTTAACGACTGCCACTTCGGTCAAATTGAAAGTGTTCACAAAAAGAAGAGAAAATGTGAGAGCAGTAAATATGCATCAATTTTGTGTCTTGTATCCAGCTTATATTATTCTGTCTGTTATATCATAAACCTTGTGATTTTCCATAACTAGAGCATTCCAGACATAATATCTTAGCCTTCCCGAAGTTGCATGAGAACTCCATACTGGCAACCTTGGCATTATCAGCACCAGTTTCCCAAGAATATGTTCTGTTTTACTTAACTCTATAAATTGAGATGCAACCCTAATAGAGATGGTGACTTCCTATCACATTCAATTCTGTGTGTGGTTTGTAAGCTTCCTTAAGCTCCAGCATTAACTCTGTGAATTTGACCACCTGAAAACATACCAACAAGCAAATATTGCCCTAACATGTACAACCTGTCTGGTCCAGAGCGACAGGCTCTCAAATATTATAATATTGACAGCCTCAGGAAGGAATACATATGTCTTGCTAAGTTGCTTTTAGCCACTGGGATTTTTTGTTAAAAAAAAAGGATGTGCGTCTTCAGCCTTGTTTGGATTTCAGAGAACTTAGTAAGATTACTAAATGTAATCCGTATCTGTTACCACTCATACCTGACTTATTTACCAGTTAAGTGGTGCCAGTTGGTTCTCCAAGTTAGATTTGTGTGGAGGGTATAATTTAATACAAATCAAGGAGGGGGATAAGTTGAAACAGCCCTAAATATCATAGAAGGGCATTTTAAAAATTTAGAGATGCCTTTTCTTGCAGTGTTTCAGGCTTTCATTAATAAGGTACTTCTTAATTTCATTGGACATTTTGTGCTTGTGTACCTGGATGATATCCTCATTTAGTCTCATGGTTATCCTTCATATGTCCGGCAGGTGTTGCAAGCACTTTGGAAGAGCAAATTGTTTGCGAAAAGAGAGAAATGTTCTTTTGCTGTGCAGGAGGTTACATTTCTGGGTCACATTATTACTCCACAGGGTTCTAAAATGAACCCGGACAAGGTAAATGCTGTTGTGGATTGTAGGCAACCTAAAAATTTGAAGGCACTACTGTAAGCTTAAATGGGGTTGTGGCAAGGCGGTGCACAGAATGACCTGCAGGGGGCTGTAAACAGGCCTTCTGTGTACTAGAAGGTGTGCTAAACAGCAGGGACAGCTGTACAGTTGTGTCTGGAGGGGTTAAAACCTCCACACACATTCAGTTCCCTGCAGAAAGCTAGAGAGAGAGAGGCTGCCAAGGCAGTGGCAATAAATACTGAGCCCGTCACATGTCTGGCAGAGTAAAACAACCCCTAGACAGTCTGGGTGGGGGATAGTGATAGGGACCCTGAAGGTTGTGAACCTTGAAATTGTACAATATACCAATCTGTTGATGCTGTATCCTGGTGTGTCTGAAATAAAATTGGCAGAATCCAGAATTTCAAATTATCTAGTGGTCCTGAGTGTCTATGAGAGTGGTGCCAAAACCATCTTGGATGGAGAAGATGGTGGTCCCAGTGAGTGAGTAACCCCCAGGTTACCACAATTAGTGGAGGATGTGCTGGCAGGGATTGGCACACAAAGCTGTAAGTTGCATTTAAAAGGCCAGGACGCCAAATGTGCAGTTGCTGTGGGGCAACAAAGGTCCAAGCAGAGATCAGGGCTGTGTGGATTGTGTATTAAAAAAATGCCAAGTGCAGCGGTCAAGGGAGACTACCAAAAAGAGTTCTTATGGGGTTGTCTGCAAATGACTATTGCATGCCAAGATGTTCAGAGGCAAAGTGGACAGTCAAACCCCACTGGAGTGCAGATGGCGTTCCATGGTCTACTGGTCTGAACAGGGACCAAAGGAACCTATTAGTTTGTCCAGAGAAGCTGTCACACGAAAGAAGAGTCTACAGAGTGGTGAGACTATTCCAAAGGCTGTTAGTTCTGTACAGAAAGACTGATAGATACAAAGGTTCATGATGATAATATGAAGTCAGGGGAATTGCATGATGTGTTTTCCAACCTGCAAGGTTGGAAAACACATCATGGAAACTGCACAGTGTGCACAGGCATCCAAGAGGGATGAGTCTGGAGAGTGCACAGACAAAAATGAAACTGAAATGCTGCATGATATGTTTTCCTTGCAGGGTGATGCAGTGTGCATTAATGACTAATGAAAAGGTGTCTGAAAACTGTATTGCTAAAAATGTGTTGCTCAAAAAGTTTTTATTTACACAGAAGCCTCATGTGAGAAGGATTGTGGAATGTGTGGTTCTATCTATGAAATGTCTCAAATTTCTAGAAGTATTCCTCAATCTACACAGCTGAAAGCAGGCTGTTACAGGGAGTTCAGCCACTGCCCATGTGGGAGTTAGTTCAAATATGCCCCTAGCGGTAAAGAGGAGAAATAATGAAAAAATACAATTAGTACTGAGAGTGAAGGCAAATTAGAGGGAGGTGTTGTTACGATCATGTGGGCAACTAAGCACGGGGCCCACACGATCGTGTCCAAGAACGGATACAAACAGATTTCAGACAACTGGCCCTGTGCTACAGGGAGGATGTTATGGCCCTACCTAAGCGGGGACATTGCCCTGATAAAGGGCGGCCCAGCGGTCTTCGGATCTGGGCACTAGCTGCTCTTAGGAACCAAGCCACCAGAACAGGACACAGACAAGCCACATGACAAGGACAAGTGACAGGACAAGAAGACGACAAACAGAGCCAGAAAACACAGCATACAACAGCCAAAATGCAAACACTAATAGCAGATGGTAAAGCTGAATATAAATACCAGATATTAGTTGACATTTTGATTAAAATATGGAAGCTAGCGGGCAACGTCACGGCTCCTGGCTATACCGCTAGTCCCTACACTAACCAGGAGTCCATTGGCACCAGACACAGTTCACACCTCAAGCTGCAGCAGCACAGACAACAGAACACAAATCACACAGCAAGCTGCAACACAACCTTTCTTGCAGCCACCACACATGGAACCTGTTCACACCACAAACAGAGACAGAGTGAGCACGCCACAGGACTGCTCACACCAGACTACAACAGGTAGTACATACAACACGGACTTCACCCAGAGCTCACATGCACACAGATGAAACTCCACAGCAAGTCTACAAGTGTCCTCATACCAGGGGGATAGACAGTCAGCCACCAAGCTGACATAGGAAACTGTGTCAGGGATCCACCAACTGACACACAGACATAAGACGTTTGGAAGCCGCACTTGTCAGGGGAAGGGGAGAGGCGATCTGTATATGATACAGACAAGGATTACAGGTGTCCAAACCATCTTTGGGAAGCAGAGAGACACAACAGGCCTACATGCAAACACAGCTCTGAGCGGGCACTAAACAGATATATCCACACAGTACAAAGACCAGCATCAACTACTGAGTGATGCTGGTTTTTATGTGCTGCAGACTAAAGGAGATTGGCTGCTGGAGAATACCACACCAAGCCAGCTCAATTAGCCCTCACCTGTGGAGCTGTGCTGCTAGGA
Source organism: Eleutherodactylus coqui (assembly GCF_035609145.1). NCBI lineage: Eukaryota > Metazoa > Chordata > Amphibia > Anura > Eleutherodactylidae > Eleutherodactylus > Eleutherodactylus coqui. The sequence goes on along the minus strand of NC_089842.1, from coordinate 64,014,243 downwards.
ACCTTAGTACTACAGATCCCAGAAGCACACCCGGACAGGTGTTGCTCGTGTATTTTCCTGTGAAACTGAGATAGTTGCTAGTAGCAACTCACTGTCTTTTGGGATTACAGATAGTAAAATTGCAAAGAAAAATAATAAGAAAAAGAAGACTGCTTCTCTTATAACAGTATATATAGATCCATGTATGTCCTTGGACCCTGAGGTCCAAGATGAGAAAGTTAGTGAACAATTACTTAGATTTCAGGAGGAACTTGTTCAGATGCAAGCTTGCGCAATTTTTCTTCTGGAGGCCAAGATGTGCGCAGACGAAGCTTGTCAAGCTGTGAATAGAAGATATAATGCACAGCTGGAAAAATAAATTGCCAACTTGTGTCTATTTTGAAAAGCGGCCAAGAGGTAAAGGCTACTGATAGAAGAGGAAACCGAAAGACTCCAGGGGAAAAGAGAGGATGCTTTCAAAGAAGCTGCACAGTTGGAAATTAAAAAGTGAGAATTTCTTTAAGGAGAATGAGTGCCTCAGAAGATTAGCTAAAGCTGAAGCTGATCACAGGTTATTGCTGGAAGAGCAAACCGCTCAGTGTGAACAAGGCTTGGAAGAATTGAGAAGTGAAAAAAAGAAATATGAGGGATATCTTTCAAACATCAAAAATAGGTACAAGACCTCAGAAATGTAGCCAAAGGTGAAGCTGATCTCAGATTATGTCTAGAAACGCAAGCTGTGCAGTTGGAATAGGACTTTAAGGAAATGCAAGTGACAGTCCACGAATTAGAGATGATGTGTTGCAAGCCAGAAGAAGAGTCTACAGATTTGCGTAATTAGATCACAGAGTTTCAAACACAGATGGTGGAATTAAAAATTAAGTTAGCTACAAAGGAAGGAGTAGTGCATACAGCTTGGGAAAGGGTAGAGGAACCGTCTGCACACCAGATTATCACTCAGAAGAAAATAGTGAATTGGAGGCTTATTTAAGTGAACTCCAGGAAACCCTGGAATCAGAGAAAACTGCTTGCTGCCAGATGGAAAAAGAAGCAAGAGTCTTGGAAGATATCCTGGATGGCAAAGAAGCCCAAAAAGTGCTCCATGAGTCAGAGGTGACCCAGTTGAAGAAAGCTTAGTTGAGAAAGCTGAAGTACATGGAGTTCAATGCTCAAGTTATGAAGGAACTGTCCAAACAGTTGGAGAAAACTAAACAGGCTCTGTAAAGTGAGCATAGTAAGTTGAACAATTAGGTGAAGGTACATGTGCAAGACAAGTGACTCTGGAGACAAATGGAAAAAGGTAGAGATACAGCTTCAAGAACTAAAAGTAAAAGTCGCAGAAGGCTATAGGTTACAGACAAAACTGTCTGAGAAAGCAATTAGACTGTAGGTGGAAATGGAATTGCAGATTCAAGAGTCACAGAAATTGTTGCAGGAAGAAATTAATCAGAAGCTTGACCTTAGTGCACACCTGAAGAGAATGGATGATGAAAGAAATGTGTTCCTCAAGCAGTTAAAAGTAGATTCAAAAACAAAGAAGATGCAAAAAAAAAAGAAAAACCTGTTAAAGCAGATTTCAGTACTTCAGAATGTGGCTGCAGATATGACAAAAAAATGAAGGAGAACCCTGCATGCTGAGTCTTTGTTGAAGTGCAAGAGAGAGAAATCCAAAAAGAATTGGAAGCTATAAATCAATGGTATGAAGAAAAAGCAGCTGCCTATGATAAATTAGAGAAGTTTAAAATGAGTGTGGAGCTTGGCCACCAATGTCAGAAGGTGTCCAACTGGGAGAAGAAACAGAAGATGTGTAAACAGTGGCTTACTGAAGAGAAAATCATATCTGCAAGATATGTCATTGAACGTGAGCAAGCTGAAGAAAGGGCTTGTAAGGAAGAAGTCAGAGTGCTCTCCTTGTTATACACCTGGATTAGCACCAAGACGGATGCTGAAAACAGAACTTTGGTACAAGAAAAATTCAAGAGTGTGTTCCAACAACTGGTAGAAGGAATGAAGACCCTGTTGGAGAATCATAAACATAAGACATAAGCAGTAAAGTATGCCAAATTATGCTTAGATGGTGACCTGGGCACTACAGGTAAACAGCTTGTAAAAACTGGAAAAGTCTTGAGGGAAGAAATCGTCTCTGTAAATGATAGTAAAGACAATGAGGGGGTGAGGGCATAATAATAGATGGAGGGTGAGCAATTCCCTGAAGTGTTATTGTTGTTAGTCCTTCATGACCCTCGGCGAACCTAAAGGCTCCATCCCTCCATGTTTTTCCTCTGAAGTACAAGGGATCAAAGAAAAGTCAGAAGGCTTCAGAATTTGCAGGTAAAGAAAAACATGTGAAAGAAGTTGCAGGTGAAGAGAACAATGTAAAAGAAGTTGTAGAGAATAGCAAACAGAATCAGTAGTGGCAGATACTATACACAAGGCCCCAAAAAGAAGCAATTGAAGAACCAACTGCAATTCAGGAATGAGAAAGATGAGTTGCAGCAAGAGATGCAAAGGTCGAGAGGTGGCAGCTAGGAAAGTGCCAGTTAAGGAACAGACTGAAGAAAATGTTGTGATAGTAGTTGAGAAAGTGCAAAAAAGTGAAAGGGTTCTTAGTTTTATAGAACATGAAGAAAATTGCAGTCATAGCTCAAGACATAGAAATTCCTAAGTCTGGAGTTTTGACCCAGGGAGATGTAAACAGGCCTTCTGTACTGGAAGATGTGCTTATCAGCAGGGACAGCTGTATGAGTGTGTCTGGAGGAGTTAAAACATCCACACACATTCAGTTCTCTGCCAAAAGCCAGAGATAGAGGCTGCCGAAGCAGCGAGAGGAACTGTAAACCTGATATCCGGCACGAACTACAGTGGGCCCATCACGTGTCTGACAGAGTAGGGCAACCCCTAGTTATCCCGGGTGGAAAATAGTGACGGGGACCCTGTGGGTTATGAAGCCTGACATTGTACAATAAACCAGTAATTTCAAGTGATCCAGTGGTCCTGAGAGTGGTGTCAACCATCTTGGATGGAGAAGATGGCAGTCCCGAAGAGCGAGTAACTGCCAGGTTACCACAGGGTATATTTGGTGATTGTGAAACCTTTCAAAGATATGTCCAAGTAGAGTGCCTTTCCTTCAAAGTTACTCAAGCACAGTGAAAGCTTTCAATACTCTGAAGGCATGTTTCTCTTCTGCTCCTGTTCTTATTCAGCCTCATTCTTCTAAACCTTTTGCAGTGCAAGTGTATGTTTTGGAGTTGGAAGTGGAAGCAGTTCTGTCTCAGGGCAATAATAAGTTGAAAAATCTCCATCCTTGTGCTTTCTTTTCACGGAACTTTGCTACGACTGAACAAAATTATGATATTGAGGACAGGGAACTGTTGACTATTAGGTGGGCTTTTGATGAGTGGCGGCATCTTTTGGAGGGGGCTCAACATAAGGTGACCCTTTTTACTGACCACAAAAATCATATACTGTACTGATGGTTATCGATAAAAAAAACTAATGTCTCGCTAGGAAATTAGATAAGAAATAGAGATGAGCGAGCACCAAAGTGCTCGAGTACTCGTTACTCGAGTCGAACTTTCAGTGATGCTTGAGAGTTCGTTTCGAGTAACGAACCCCATTGAAGTCAATGGGCGACTCGAGCATTTTTGTATATGACTGGTGCTCCGCTAAGGTTTTCATTTGTGAAAATCTTAGCAAATCACCAAAGTCATGTAAAAAACACAGAAATGGATAGGGCAGGCGAGGAGCAACATGCAGGGCTGCATTTCGGGCTCTGAGGTCTCACTATTAAGCCACAATAGTGGCAAGAGTGAGACCCCCCCCCCCCGCCCCCCCCCCCCCCCCCCGCACTGTCAGCATAAAGATCGTTCTCCTTTGCCACAGCTGTAACAGCTGTGGCAGAGAAGAACGATGTTAGCCCATCCTAAAAGGTGTAAAAATAAAATATACTCAACTTTCCGCTGCAGCCGGAGTTCAGCCGCGTCTGGCCGGCAGTTCTCCTGAACTGCTGTGAGTAGTATTCAGCAGCCGGGGATTTAAAATCCCCGCCTGCTGAATGAGCTGCCTCTGATTGGTCACAGCCTCACCAATCAGAGGCAGCTCTCACTCACACCCATTCATGAATTCATGAATGGGTGTGAGTGCTGCCTCTGATTGGCTCAGCGCAGGGACCAATCAGGGGGCATCTCTCAGCTGTCATCCCTGCGCTGAGCCAATCAAAGGCAGCACTCACTCACCCATTTATGAATTCATGAATGGGTGTGAGTGAGAGCTGCCTCTGATTGGTGAGGCTGTGACCAATCAGAGGCAGCTCATTCAGCGGGCGGGGATTTTAAATCCCCGGCTGCTGAATACTACTCACAGCAGTTCAGGAGAACTGCCGGCCAGACGCGGCTGAACTCCGGCTGCAGCGGAAAGGTATAATTTTTTTTTTATTTTTACACATTTTAGGAATAGGTATATTTACTGAGAGTCAGGAAAAATCTGGAGGAGTGTGAATAAGTAAAGAAAAAAAACAATTTCCAAGTTACTTTTGCATCATGAGGAAATTATCCTTGTTTTACAGAACAAACTTCTAAACAGTCTTACCGCCTGTAAATCAAATAACCTTCACAATGTGACTTATTTTTCCTCTATTATTTTGCTTGTATTTATTCCAAGAACAGGAGTCTGCTGTGAAATATATAATGCTTTTATAATAAATGTACTTTACTGTAATTTAGTTTCTCAAATCCTCTTGAGCATACAAATAAGTAAAGCATGTTTTTAGATGTAATTGACTATTTTCATTGCTATGTCTTGAATAGCTCCTTAGACTACAGCATAATCATTTCTTCTGATTTTCTAATAAGCTAACACATTCGACATTGCTGTTTCTTTGATCACTAAGGTGTTTTCAATACAGCCTAAAAGAAAGGGAATATTAAATTGTTTAAGCAATTTGCAATGAAAATATTTTCAGGTTTACTTCCCCTCTGATAACTCCAACAAGTAGTCAGTGGAGCTACCGTATTTATGGCTGGATGACCTTGGCTGTTTATCGCGTAGAGTTATGTTATCCACTGAATTAGAAATTGAAGAACTTGTTCCCAAAAGCAGCTCAGTTCATTTGCAAATTTTTCTGGAGATTGAATAAAGAGTAACAAGAAGTCTACTTGTGTTCTGTGCTACTTGTGGTTGTTCTGCAAATTAAATAGGTCTCTGCAGACTACAAACACAAAATCTTGACTTTGCAGAATGTCTGCACTGTCTAAACAGGTATTTTTTTCTGCTGTACGTAGCATCCGGCAAAAAAAAAAAAGTGATTTATTTACTTTTTCTCTCAAAGTTTGCATTGCACATGCCCTGATCTGTGAAAAGCAATCAGAACAACTGAGGGAGCGTTGTTTGAGAAGTGAGAGTCGGGAAAAGGTGGAGTTTTCACTCTTCCAATTACCACTGCCTCTTACTTTCCGATGTGATTATGAGCCTAAGGCCTCCTTCAAACGACTGTATGAGTTTTTATGTTCGCCCGTACTGCAAAAAAATATGCAGAAGGGTGGAAAATGATTGATAGCTGTAAAATGCTCAGAATGATGAATAAGTGTTAAATCAAGCCAGCTGTGTTCTTTTCCCTCCCCCTCCCTTTTTTCCAGCTTCCATTGAAGTCTATGGGAGCTTTCTGCGTATATGTCAGCCAAAGATAGGGCTGGACCCGTATAAAATCGGTGGCCAAAATTGGTTGCGTATGTGCTATTTTTCTGAGCACGATTTTGTTATGTGCCCAGGAATCGTTCATCTGAATGAATACATTGGAATCCAGTGCTTCGGATGGTCGGGATTTGGGGGCGATTTTTGTAATGCAACTACATACCTGTATAAATACGGTCATGTGAATAAGGCCTAAGGCGGCTGGGATGTGTGTGTGTGTATATATATATATATATATATATATATATATATATATATATACATCTATCTATTGATACATATTACATATTATTCTAAAGATTCTACATAGTATGCTAAAGATTAACAAGTGACTCTTGTTGTGCTTACCTACTGAAAATCAATTCAACCCCAAAGCAGGTCCTAAAAGTGTATACGGGCTTCAACATGAAATATATCTGCATAAAAACTACTATTATTATTACAGCTATTACTAGATTTATATAGACATCAAAGGATATCTGACATGTATGACTACTGACAACTTTAAAGATAAGATCGTACTACATATTGCCCTCATAATTCAATTCGGATTTTAAAAAAGGGGCTTAGATAACCACTATTGAAGTGTGTATATATATATATATATATATATATATATATATATATATATATATATATATATATATATAATTATTATTATTTTTTTTTTTTTTTTGGGGGGGGTCTCTGTATATCCATGAATATTGATTTTAAACATAAAATGGAATGATGTCTGATAATTCCAAATATTTTATTCTTAAAGAAGTATTACCAATTTAGGGCTTTTTCATTCTAGTGTTTTCATTCCCGTTTTGCTGTTCAGTTGTAGGAGCAGCAAAACAGAAAGAAAACATTTCTATTTTAAAGCCCATAGAAAGGTATTGAAGTGGAAGGTCTTCAGTATCAAACCATTTCTGTGTTTTCTGTCTCCATTCCATTTTTTTTACATTGGATCAAAAATGCAGACTACTGCATTTTAGTTTCCAGTTTCAGAAACTGAATACAGACGCATCCTTTTTTTATTGCATTGTACTCAATGGGTGGCGGATGAAACTTGAAGACAATCTATTTTTCATGGCAGTAGACTCTTCAATGAATGTGGCTTTGTGGTTAGCACTGTTGTCTTGCAATGCTGTGTTCCTTGGTTAAAATCTCATCAAGAGCAACATCAATTTTGAAAAAGGCCATACAGCCATCACTCCTGTTCAGACTTGAACCTATAACTCCAGCAGTGCTAATACCTGAGCCAACATGTTTGTTATTTCAGTTCTATAAAAATAAAAGAACAAGAAGAATAAATGCAAAGAGAACATAAAAAACCTTGCAGACATCACCCTTCGTCAGATTTGAACCTACAATTCCAGCACTGCAAATGACTGAGCCGGCATGCTTGAGAGGAGGAATAGACACATTCAGAACATACAGCCTCCATGAACATATTCTGCAGAACTTACATACAAGGGGAAATAAAACAAGACCACGGTTACATAGTAATCAATTGATGGAAACAATAGGGGTGAGGGTCCTGCTCCAACGAATTTACATACTACAAATAATGGGGTGATACAAAAGGTAAAGGGGCTGGAGATGTGCATGGTATGGCAAGGTGGAGAGTGAGGGATTCTATACACACAGACAATGGTCAGACCGTACAGTAGCATAATCGTTATGACTGCAAATGCCGGTTGTTTAAAGCTAGCAGGGATTGCAGTCAGTAGGACGGGGAGCATGTTATCAGGTGGAGTACAGAGAAGTTTGGTTTAGAGGATATGGTATGCCTCCTTGAAGAGGTGCGGTTTCATACAAGAACCTAGAACCCCAGCATTATAAGGCAACAGTGCTAGCCACTAAGCCATCAAGTTTCTTCATTTTCTTCTCCTATCCATGCTTCTTCCTACTCTAAAGGAGAAGATATACTTGTTCTCCTCCTTCTTCTTCTTCCCCTTCACCTCATCTTTCGCTTTTTTTCTTTCGTTCTCCACCAGGAGAGGAGGAAGAAAGAGAAATAACGAGAAGAAGAAATAAAAAGAATGGTTGCTTACCATTACCACTGTTGTCTTGTTGTGCTGTGGTCCTAGGTTCAAATTTGACCAAAAACAACATTGTATGGACTTTGTATGTTCTCTTTGTGTTTCCTGCTATTTTCCTGCAGAGAAGAAAGAAAGTAGAACACGCATGGTGGCACAGTCCTTGGCACTTCCATCTTGTAATGCTGAAGTTGTAGGTTCAAATCTGGCCAAGGGTGATGTCTGTACTGTCTATTTTTTTGTTGTTCTCTTTGTGCTTATTCTTCTAGTTTTCTGGAAATTGAAGAACAAGTGGGGTGGGTCAGTCGTTAGTATTGCTGCCTTGCAGTGCTGAAATTCTAGGATGAAACCTGACCCAGGGTGATGGCTGTATGGAGCTTTGCAAAGTGGATGTTTCCCTATACAGGATTTGAATCTAGGACCCCAGCATTGCAAGGCAACTGTGTTAATCACTGATCCACGTTCATTGAAGAACCACTGAAACCTTACAGATGATTAAGTGCTAGTGTGAATGTAGCCTTACACATTTATGGCATTTCCACACACAGTAGCTGCAGATCATCTCTGGGATCTGCATCAATGTGGAAAATGGAGGTATCTAAACCCACGACCTACCTAATAAAGTTGCTGATAGCCCCCCCATCCAGACAGAGAATTTATAAATGAAGGTAACCATACATGTATGCGGCTCTCTCAAATAATTTCTCTGGGAATTTCTAAATTGGGAATAACCATTTAATTGGATTAAACAGCATAAATCATTCCATGTGATGCAGTATGAAATTTAGTTAGTCAACTGAACTGTGAACCTTGCACCAATTCTGCATTTCATATACGGATATATCTGTAGTCCTATGTAAAACCACAGATTCTCATATTCTAATGTGCTGAGCGATGAATCCAAAAAATATATAATATCACAAATATTTGCTTGCATCTTAGAAAGAATAATAATAATGTCAACCTCAACTAAAGTGCTGTGGAAGTGTTGTTAATGCTGTTATATAAATAAAGATTTGTATTACTATTATTGTCTATATAATATTTTCACATAACACAATGTCGTGGATTTCCTTTTTGTGTCCACGGCTTACTTAATTAGGAATGTTTACACCCTTCCAGATTAATTATGAATTGATTATGCGCATAAGAAGATTTCACACTGACACAGGTTTAGCATGTATAAGCTTCCCAATTCTGCTTTATTGTTGGGCGCGCAGCCTCTTTTAAAGAGTTTAACATATCTGCCCATCTGGGCAGGTCAAAGATTACATAGATACAACGTATTGTTTAATTATTGGATAAGCATCTTGCAATTCTTCCATCCTCCGGTCATCTGTTATTGGCCATCATGTGGTAGCAGGACGAGATGAGTGGGTTGTCTTGGACCCACGTGTGGTTCCTCCGATATGATTGGATATTACAGCTTGAACTATTAATTGCATAAATTTCCCGTGTTATTTGCATAAGTTTCCAGTAAAACTGCTTGGGTTATTATTGCGGTATCTAAAAGCAGTACTGCTTCAGACTGCGGTTATTTATGTCTTATGTACCCCTGCTATAGTTACTAACTGCTAGCTTTGTTTACAGAGTTTAGTAAGCGGAAAGTTTCATGATATGAGGAAGTAGATATATTGGATACATGAAAGAATATATATCTATATTCGTAGGAAAACAGACAACAATGGAAAAGTACTGTCATTTGGTATACAGAATGCTTAACATATAAAAACAGGTCCACTGTCCACTATCCAAAATATAGATATATTGGATTTCCCCTACAACAATATGAGGACTTATATGAATGGACCATGTACATTAGGAAGGGTATAGTTTCTTCTTAGGGAAAGCACCTAGTGAGAGGACTTCTAAGGCCATGCATGCTCTGCTGGCAGATTTATGCAAATGGCAAGATTGAAAAGCACCTCTATAGCACCACCTATTGGAAGGCAGCATTCCTCACAATTACTGCAAGTCAGTGTCAGACCTTTTAACAAACCTTGTAACAATGACTGGGAATTTAAGCCAAAGACATAGTCTTCTCCAGAAGAAGAAGTTCACCCATGCATAAAAAGCCTTTTTCAGGGCTTTTGCTGCTCATCAGTGTGCATAGGCTATATAGTGCTACATATAGCACCACATTACGGAGCAATGCTTCTAGGGGGTAAAACTTCCATAATACGGATTATATCACATTTAACATCATATAGATTTATACGGAATACAAAAAGAGATGCTTCTATATAAAATCACAGGCATAAAGAAATACAGTAGGGAGGCCTCCATACAAGTCCATACTGTATTATGGCTCTGGACAACTTGAAAGTTGGGCAGAGGCATGTTATACTCATGTGCATGATGTCGTATGGGTAATATTTTCCATCCAAATGCCTGTATCTATTTTTGGTTAGTCACATGGGGCATTCTTAGCTATTTTACATTCAGTTAAAAGTCAGTATAAGAGTTCTTCGCTAGTTCATCCTTCCAGCAATGCAAAATATCAAGAAACAAGGGCTTTTTTAAGATCAACCCAGTCCACTGATCAATACATAACAATGTTGCCATGGATATACTTTATTTTAGGATTAGATGTTCTTTCTATTTGCTTGAGATGAAAATTTGAAAATAAACCTCCGAAAGCCATACAGAAAATCCATAATTATTGGTTGCTGAGCACAATATTCCGCAGTGCATGGACTATTCTGTGGACCTTATTATCCTCTTTCTAAAAAATAAAGAGTGCATTTCCACTTAATTCTATTCATATAGCAGCAATAATTAATGGGATGAATGCATCAACCCTCTAAACGTGTTCCTTCCAGTTTTCACCTGAGACCTTTTACGCATAAACCAGCGAGTCGCTGATAGACCGTGAATTTAGCAAACTATTCAGTATGCCTCTTTAATTTTTCTTTCCACATTGCTGTACATAATGCCTTATGCTCTATTGTTCTACTACAATCATGAGAAAAGTATGAATGCAATGGCTTTATGTATCAAGACTAGAGATGAGCGAACGCGTTCGTCCGAGCTTGATATTCGTGCGAATATTAGGGTGTTCGGGATGTTCGTTATTCGTAACGAACACCATGCGGTGTTCTGGTTACTTTCACTTACTTCCCTGAGACGTTTGCGCGCTTTTCTGGCCAATTGAAAGACAGGGAAGGCATTACAACTTCCCCCTGTGACGTTCAAGCCCTATACCACTCCCCTGCTGTGAGTGGCTGGGAAGATCAGGTGTTCGCCTAATATAAAAGTCGGCCCCTCCCGCGGCTCGCCTCAGATGCCTGGTGAGTTAGATGAGGGACAGTGCTGTTTATACCGGAGCTGCTGTAGGGAAAGAATTGGTAGTTAGTGTAGGCTTCAAGACCCCCCAAAGGTCCTTATTAGGGCCACTGATAGCTGTGTGTTGGCTGCTGTTAGCAGTGGCATTTTTTTTTTTTCTCAAAATCGGCTCTGCAGAGCGTTGCACCTGGCATTAGGGACAGAAGTGCTGCATAGGCAGGGAGAGTGTTAGGAGTGAGTGTAGCCTTCAAGAACCTCAACGGTCCTTTCTAGGGCCATATTTATCCGTGTGCAGTACTGTGCTGGCTGCTGTTAGCTGTGCTGCATTTTTTTTGGGCTTCTCAAAATCGCCTCTGCAGAGCATTCCACCCTCCATTGATACTGCAGGGAAAGAATTGTATAGGCAGGGCCACAACACAGTTATTATTCATTGAATATACGCAGTGCTGCCTTTTGCTTGTAAAACAAGTGAAAATAATTCTATTTGTCCAGCCTCTGTCCGTCCTAACGCCGGTGGACACGTGTGAGCTGCGTGAACAACATTGCTAAATCATACGCACCCAGCTACGCTTTACTGCTGGCTTCGCCATTTGCTTTCCTTAATTGGGAAAAAAATACCTGCTCTGCCAGAGTTATAATAACTCTGCTACCCTCACGTTCTGTGACACATAAGCAGGGACACAGCACAGTTATTAAACTTCTCATGTTCATTGAATATACGCAGTGCTGCCTTTTGGTGGAAAAAAACTGAAAACAAATCTATTTGTCCAGCCTCTGTCCGTCCTAACGCCTGTGGACACGTGTGAGCTGCGTGAACAACATTGCTAAATCATACGCACCCAGCTACGCTTTACTGCTGGCTTCGCCATTTGCTTTCCTTAATTGGGAAAAAAATACCTGCTCTGCCAGAGTTATAATAACTCTGCTACCCTCACGTTCTGTGACACATAAGCAGGGACACAGCACAGTTATTAAACTTCTCATGTTCATTGAATATACGCAGTGCTGCCTTTTGGTGGAAAAAAACTGAAAACAAATCTATTTGTCCAGCCTCTGTCCGTCCTAACGCCTGTGGACATGTGTGAGCTGCGTGAACAACATTGCTAAATCATACGCACCCAGCTACGCTTTACTGCTGGCTTCGCCATTTGCTTTCCTTAATTGGGAAAAAAATACCTGCTCTGCCAGAGTTATAATAACTCTGCTACCCTCACGTTCTGTGACACATAAGCAGGGACACAGCACAGTTATTAAACTTCTCATGTTCATTGAATATACGCAGTGCTGCCTTTTGGTGGAAAAAAACTGAAAACAAATCTATTTGTCCAGCCTCTGTCCGTCCTAACGCCTGTGGACACGTGTGAGCTGCGTGAACAACATTGCTAAATCATACGCACCCAGCTACGCTTTACTGCTGGCTTCGCCATTTGCTTTCCTTAATTGGGAAAAAAAATACCTGCTCTGCCAGAGTTATAATAACTCTGCTACCCTCACGTTCTGTGACACATTAGCAGGGACACAGCACAGTTATTAAACTTAGATTATTCATTCACTAGAGGCAGTGGGGCCTTTCGTTTTCCAAAAAGGGCAAAAATTATATTTGGCCTGCAGTCTTGCGCCAATTTATTTCCTGCCTGTGAAATCAAATCACTGGTAATACAGCATGCTGAGGGGTAGGGGTAGGCCTAGAGGACGTGGACGCGGCCGAGGACGCGGAGGGACAAGTCAGGGTGTGGGCACAGGCCGAGCTCCTGATCCCGGTGTGTCGCAGCCGACTGCTGCGCGATTAGGAGAGAGGCACGTTTCTGGCGTCCCCACATTCATCGCCCAATTAATGGGTCCACGCGGGAGACGGTTATTAGAAAATGAGCAGTGTGAGCAGGTCCTGTCCTGGATGGCAGAAAGTGCTTCGAGCAACCTATCGTCAACACGCAGTTCTGCGCCGTCCACTGCTGCAAATCCGAATCCTCTGTCTGCTGCTCCTCCTTCCTCCCAGCCTCCTCACTCCACTACAATGACACCTGCTCAGGAGCGGGAAGACTCCCAGGAACTGTTCTCGGGCCCCTGCTCAGATTGGGCAGCAGCGGTTCCTCTCCCACCAGAGGAGTTTATAGTCACTGATGCCCAACCATTCGAAAGTTCCCGGGGTCCGGGGGATGAGGCTGGGGACTTCCGCCAACTGTCTCAACAACTTTCTGTGGGTGAGGAGGACGATGACGATCAGACACAGTTGTCTTGCAGTGAGGTAGTAGTAAGGGCAGTAAGTCCGAGGGAGCAGCGCACAGAGGATTCGGAGGAAGAGCAGCAGGACGATGAGGTGACTGACCCCACCTGGTGTGCAACGCTTACTCAGGAGGACAGGTCTTCAGAGGGGGAGTCAAGGGCATCAGCAGGGCAGGTTGCAAGAGGCAGTGCGGTGGCCAGGGCCAGGGGTAGAGGCAGGGCCAGACCGAATAATCCACCAAGTGTTTCCCAAAGCGCCCCCTCGCGCCATGCCACCCTGCAGAGGCCGAGGTGCTCTAAGGTCTGGCAGTTTTTCACAGAGACGCCTGACGACCGACGAACAGTGGTGTGCAACCTTTGTTGCGCAAAGCTCAGCCGGGGAGCCAACACCAACAGCCTCACCACCACCACCATGCGCAGGCATATGATGGCCAAGCACCCCACAAGGTGGGACGAAGGCCGTTCAGCGCCTCCGGTTTGCACCCCTGCCTCTCCCCCTGTGCCCCAACCTGCCACTGAGATGCAACCCCCCTCTCAGGACACAGGCACTACCGCCTCATGGCCTGCACCCACACCCTCATCTCCGCTGTCCTCGGCCCCATCCAGCAGTGTAGTTCAGCGCACCGTCCAGCCGTCGCTTGCGCAAGTGTTCGAGCGCAAGCGCAAGTACGCCGCCACGCACCCGCACGCTCAAACGTTAACCGTCCGCATCGCAAAATTCATCAGCCTTGAGATGCTGCCGTATAGGGTTGTGGAAACGGAGTCCTTCAAAAGTATCATGGAGGCGGCGGCCCCGCGCTACTCAGTTCCCAGTCGCCACTACTTTTCCCGATGTGCCGTCCCAGCCCTGCACGACCACGTCTCCCGCAACATTGTACGCGCCCTCACCAACGCGGTTACTGCCACGGTCCACTTAACTACGGACACGTGGACAAGCACAGGCGGGCAGGGCCACTACATCTCCCTGACGGCACATTGGGTGAATTTAGTGGAGGCTGGGACCGAGTCAGAGCCTGGGACCGCTCACGTCCTACCCACCCCCAGAATTGCGGGCCCCAGCTCGGTGCTGGTATCTGCGGAGGTGTATGCTTCCTCCACTAAAGCACCCTCCTCCTCCTCCTCCTCCTCCTCTGTCTCGCAATCAAGATGTGTTAGCAGCAGCATGTCGCCAGCAGTCGGTGTCGCGCGGTGTGGCAGCACAGCGGTGGGCAAGCGTCAGCAGGCCGTGCTGAAACTACTCAGCTTAGGCGATAAGAGGCACACGGCCCACGAACTGCTGCAGGGTCTGACACAGCAGACCGACCGCTGGCTTGCGCCGCTGAGCCTCCAACCGGGCATGGTCGTGTGTGACAACGGCCGTAACCTGGTGGCGGCTCTGCAGCTCGGCAGCCTCACGCACGTGCCATGCCTGGCCCACGTCTTTAATTTGGTGGTTCAGCGCTTTCTGAAAAGCTACCCACGCTTGTCAGACCTGCTCGTAAAGGCGCGCCGGCTCTGCGCACATTTCCGCAAGTCCCACACGGACGCTGCCACCCTGCGCACCCTGCAACATCACTTTAAGCTGCCAGTGCACCGACTGCTGTGCGACGTGCCCACACGGTGGAACTCTACGCTCCACATGTTGGCCAGGCTCTATGAACAACGGAGAGCTATAGTCGAATACCAACTCCAACATGGGCGGCGCAGTGGGAGTCAGCCTCCTCAATTCCTTTCAGAAGAGTGGGCCTGGTTGGCAGACATCTGCCATGTCCTTGGTAATTTTGAGGAGTCTACCCAGGTGGTGAGCGGCGATGCTACAATCATTAGCGTCACCATTCCTCTGCTATGCATCTTGAGAAATTCCCTGCAAACCATAAAGGCAGCTGCTTTGCGCTCGGAAACGGGGGCGGGGGAAGACAGTATGCCACTGGATAGTCAGGGCACCCTCCTGTCTATTTCTCAGCGCGTACAGGAGGAGGAGGAGGAGCATGAGGAGGATGAGGAGGAGGGGGAAGAGACAGCTTGGGCCGCTGCTGACGGTACACCGGCTGATTGCCTGTCATCCTTTCAGCGTGTATGGCCTGAGGAGGAGGAGGAGGAGGAGGAGGAGGATCCTGAAAGTGATCTTCCTAGTGAGGACAGCCATGTGTTGCGTACAGGTACCCTGGCACACATGGCTGACTTCATGTTAGGATGCCTTTCTCGTGACCCTCGCGTTGCACGCATTCTGGCCACGACGGATTACTGGGTGTACACACTGCTCGATCCACGGTATAAGGAGAACCTGCCCACTCTGATTCCCGAAGAGGAAAGGGGTTCGAGAGTGTTGCTATACCACAGGACCCTTGCGGACAAGCTGATGGTAAAATTCCCAGCCGACAGCGCTAGTGGCAGAAGGCGCAGTACCGAGGGCAAGGTAGCAGGGGATGTGCGTAGATCGAGCAGCATGTACATCCCAGGCAGTGCAACAGTCTTTAAGGGCCTGGCCAGCTTTATGGCTCCCCACCAAGACTGTGTCACCGCTCCCCAGTCACGACTGAGTCGGCGGGAGCACTGTAAAAGGATGGTGAGGGAGTACGTAGCGGATCGCACGACCATCCTTGGTGACGCCTCTGCCCCCTACAACTACTGGGTGTCGAAGCTGGACACGTGGCCTGAACTCGCGCTGTATGCCCTGGAGGTGCTTGCTTGTCCTGCGGCTAGCGTCTTGTCGGAAAGGGTGTTTAGTGCGGCTGGGGGAATCATCACAGATAAGCGTAGCCGCTTGTCAACCGACAGTGCCGACAGGCTAACACTCATCAAGATGAACAAAGGCTGGATTTCCCCAGACTTCTGTTCTCCACCAGCGGACAGCAGCGATACGTAAGCAATACGTAGGCTGCACCCGCGGATGGAAGCTACGTTCTCTCTCACCATCCAAAACGGGGACATTTCTGCTTCATCAATCTGTGTCTAATATTCCTCCTCCTCCTCCTGCTCCTCCTCCTGAAACCTCACGTAATCACGCTGAACGGGCAATTTTTCTTAGGGCCACAAGGCTCAGTCAAATAATTTTTCTGAACAATTTTTATAAGTTTCAATGCGCTTAAAAGCGTTGGAACTTTAACTTGAACCAATTTTTCGTTACACTGGGCTGCCTCCAGGCCTAGTTACCACTTAAGCCACATTAACCAAAGCGATTAATGGGTTTCACCTGCCCTCTTGGCTGGCCATGGCCAATTTTTGGGATGTACATTAGTACTGTTGATACAGCAATTTTTGTGGGCCCTCGCCTACAGTGTAATCAAATTAATTTTTAGCCCACCTGCATTACAGCTGACGTAACCTCAGCTGTGTTGGGCAATGCAATGGGATATTTTTATGTACCGCCGGTGGGTTCCAGGGAGCCACCCATGCTGTAGGTGCACACGGAGTTTTTAATACATCTGTACACTTCTAAAGAACCCCAGTCTGACTGGGGCATGCAGTGTGGGCCGAAGCCCACCTGTATTACGCACGACATTACTACCTCAGCTGTGTTGGGCAATGCAATGGGATATTTCTATGTACCGCCGGTGGCTTCCTGGCACCCACCCAGGCAGTGGGTCCACAGGGAGTTTAACCTACATGTGTCCACTTGTAAAGAACTCCAGTCTGACTGGGGCATGCAGTGTGGGCCGAAGCCCACCTGTATTACGCACGACATTACTACCTCAGCTGTGTTGGGCAATGCAATGGGATATTTTTATGTACCGCCGGTGGGTTCCAGGGAGCCACCCATGCTGTAGGTGCACACGGAGTTTTTAATACATCTGTACACTTCTAAAGAACCCCAGTCTGACTGGGGCATGCAGTGTGGGCCGAAGCCCACCTGTATTACGCACAACATTACTACCTCAGCTGTGTAGGGCAATGCAATGGGATATTTCTATGTACCGCCGGTGGCTTCCTGGCACCCACCCAGGCAGTGGGTCCACAGGGAATTATAAATGCATCTGTTTCCACTTATAAAGAAACCCAGTCTGACTGGGGCATGCAGTGTGGGCCGAAACCCACCTGCATTAACCCTTTCCAGTCCACTGTGTGACCTGTGAAGACATTAGGGTTTAAGGCTGTACAGCTCCGTTGTTGGTAGACGTCCGTCGGGGTTCTCTTACTGTATATTGCCAGCCTCTCTGCTGTCGGAGCCTATCCTACGTGTCAGCTCATGCAGTACTGGCTTTAGCCAGCATATAGCGCCATTGTATAACGGCAGAAAAAGAGTAAGCCCCCTAGGAAAACCATATACAAATTGGATTGGAAAGGGTTAAGCACAACATTACTACCTCAGCTGTGTTGGGCAATGCAATGGGATATTTCTATGTACCGCCGGTGGCTTCCTGGCACCCACCCATGCTGTAGGTGCACACGGAGTTTTTACTACATCTGTACACTTCTAAAGAACCCCAGTCTGACTGGGGCATGCAGTGTGGGCCGAAGCCCACCTGCATTAAGCACGACATTACTACCTCAGCTGCGTTGGGCAATGCAATGGGATATTTCTGTGTACCGCCGGTGGGTTCCAGGGAGCCACCCATGCTGTGGGTCGACAGGGACTTCACAATAGGGAGTTGTACCTGCCTGTGTCTATGAATTAAAAAGCCCGGTCTGACTGGGGCATGCAGACACCTTGACAGAATGAATAGTGTGTGGCACATAGGTTCCCCATTGCTATGCCCACGTGTGCAGCTCCTGATGGCGGTGGCACAGGATTCTATTTCTCATTGCTTCTGTACAGCATTGTGGGCTATCGCTCCGCCACTTTTAAAGAGGGTCGCTGCCTAGCCGTGCCAACCTCTGCAGTGTGTGCCTGCGGTCCCTCGTCATGGCAGACGCAATTCTAAATAGACATGAGCGTGGTGTGGCATGAGGGCAGCTGAAGGCTGCCCAGGGACACTTTGGTGTGCGCTGTGGGGGGGAGGGGGGGGCGGTTGGTCAGCATGTAACCCAGGAGAAGTGTCAGTGGAGTGTCATGCAGGCAGTGATTGTGCTTTGTTGGAGGTAGTGTGGTGCTTAGCAAAGGTATGCCATGCTAATGAGGGCTTTTCAGAAGTAAAAGTTGTTGGGAGGGGGGGGGGGCCCACTCTTGCCGGTATTGTGGCTTAATAGTGGGACCTGTGAACTTGAGATGCAGCCCAACATGTAGCCCCTCGCCTGCCCTATCCGTCACTGTGTCATTCCCATCACTTTCCTGAATTGCCCAGATTTTCACACATGAAAACCTTAGCGAGCATCAGCGAAATACAAAAATGTTCTGGTCGCCCATTGACTTCAATGGGGTTCGTTGTTCGAAACGAACCCTCGAGCATCACGGGAAGTTCGTTACGAATAACGAACACCCGAACATTTTGGTGTTCGCTCATCTCTAATCAAGACATAATTAAAAAAACATAAACAGTTATAAAATGATGTAAATACAACCTCAGATAAACAACAACACATGTCAAATTATACCATGTCAATATTTATTAACAAAAACTAGGCCGAAATGCAGAAGTGTGAAAAATTAAGTACACCCCTTGTAGAACCAATGTTAGCAGCAATATCTTGACATAATCCTTTTCTCAGTCCCTCACATTATTCTGAAGGAATTTTGGCCCACTCTTCTTTACAATGGGGCTTCAGTTCATTGAGGTTTATGGGCAATTGTTTATGCACAGCTCTCTTAAGGTCCCGACACACCATTTCAAGGTCTGGACTCTGACTGGCACATTACAACCCTTCTTCATTTCTTTTTCAGCCATACTGATGTAGATTTGCTGGAGTGCTTGGGATCATTGTCCTGCTGCATGACCCAGTTTCAGCCAAGCTTTAACTTTTAGATAGATGGCCTCACATTTGTCTCCAGAATAGTTTGGTATACAGAGGAGTTCAGGGTCGACACAATGACAGCAAGATGCTGATATGCCGTGTTTGGTTTTCGCCAATATGGCGCTGGGTATTATGGTCAGACACCTTAATTTTGGTCGTCTCTGTCCAAAGGACATTGTTCCAGAAGTCTTGTGGTTTCTTAAGATGAAACTTTGCAAACTTTAGCTATGCTTCCATGTTCTTTTTAAAAGAAGAAGCTTTCTCCTGGCAATTTTTCCAAACAAGCCATACTTGTTCAGTCTTTTTCTAATTGTACTGCCATGAACTCAAACATTTAAGCTGCTAACCAAGGCCTTCAGAGTCTGAGATGCAGCTCTTGGGTTTTTTGTAATTTCTCTGAGCATTGTGATGTCTGGCCTAGAGGAGAATTTGCTGTTGATGTGTACTCTTGAGAAAATTGTTAACTTTCTTAAATGTTTTCCACTTGTGAGTAATCTTTCCCCCTGTAGAATGATGGATGAGCAACAACAATGTATTCTCTTAAGATCATTGCTGATGTCATGATATTGTGTTAAAACATGTCTGAATGCTCAAGACCAGTAAACTGCCAAAACTTCTGCTTTTATAGATGTGGTCGCGCTGGCTGATGATTAATTAATCAAGGACATTTGATTTTCAGCACCTGGCTGCTAATTACCCTCTTAATTTCTATGGAAGCCATAAGGGTGTACTCAGTAGTAGATTAAGGGGACAATGGGTCCAGGACAGTTCAAATACCTTGGGTCCCCCTTCACACACACAATGCCCCTCCGGTAGAATAGTCTTAGGTAAAACATTAAACAAACAACCATAGCACCAGATGTAACACCTTCAATTATGTGAATTTATACCAAAATCACATCCATCATGTTAATTTGCCTCTCCCTCAAAAAAATTATACATATTCTATAAGACAACCTTTCTAGTACAGTGGGCTTAGCTACAACAGCTCAACTTTAGTGTAACTCTAAATAGTAGTTGCCATATAATTTACTCAAGTACCAGCTCTATGCAATGATAGTGATTAAAACACAATTGACTCCAATGATTACAGATGAAGTTGTCTCTGTTTGCATTCATCCATATTTAATTTTGGTCTCTCAGAGCACAGATCTACCATTGAAATTATTCCCTATCATGGCTCACCTCAGAACGTTCATTCTGCTGGCGAAACCCCTAATGAACTTTTCATTGCCCACATGGTAATAATACCCACTGTGGCCCAATTTAGTAATAGTAACCACTTGTGTGGCACTATTAAGTAATAAAGACCCTCTATTTAGTGATACTCAGTAATACGACTATCTGTGATACCAATTCAAAATAGAACCTCCGGCATGCTCCACTTAGTGATGTGACACCCTCTGTAGTTCCAGTTAGTACTAGTGATCCCA
Source organism: Eleutherodactylus coqui (assembly GCF_035609145.1). Classification (NCBI taxonomy): domain Eukaryota; kingdom Metazoa; phylum Chordata; class Amphibia; order Anura; family Eleutherodactylidae; genus Eleutherodactylus; species Eleutherodactylus coqui. Next base: position 63,993,800 of record NC_089842.1, on the reverse strand, counting down.
TTTGTGGCCCCAATTAGCAATAACCCCTCCTGTGCACCCCAATTAGATCATCTGTAGCCCTAATTAGCACTAGGGCCCTCTCTGTGCTTCAAAATTTTGGTGGTGCTCTGTGGACCATTGTGAAGAGCCTCGAAGGGGTTAAATTCCTTACTACACTCCCAGCTTTCAGTCTCTGTGAGTGATCTCATAGGTAGATGCCAGGAAATCTCCCTCACCTCCCAGCTGGAGTTTTAAATCACCATTGGGTGCACTTCATTTTTCAGAGGCTGCTTCTGCATTTTGGCCTACCTTAATAAATAATGACACTGTACAATTAGTCATGTTATGTTGCTCATTTGAGGTTGTGATTTTAAGACCTTCTGAGGATCAGATGATTTTTTAAAATATTATGTCCTGATTTGAGTTGAGCGAACGTACTCTTCCGAGCTTGATGCTCTTTTGAGCATTAGCATATTCGATGGTGCTCACTACTTGAGCGAGCATCACGCAGTGTTCAACCCCGTCCCAGTTTTGACCCCTCCCCGCTGCGACGCTGTGCACATCAAAGGTAGTTTGTGGCTGGCTTGGAGGGGGGGGGGGGGGAGGAGGGAGAGAGAAAACAAAGAAAAAAAAAGCTTGGCAACCGGCGGGTCCGATACAAAAATGGTCGAGTCTCAAGTCTCAGGTCAATGGGGTTCGTTACTCGAATAGAGCTCTCGAATTTTATGAAAAACTCAGCTCAAAGAACGAGGACCCGCGCATTTGGGTACTCGCTCATCTCTAGTCCTGATAGGTCAAACCATAGCATTTAAAGAGGGTGCAATTATTAGTTTTTATTATGACTGTACCCTCATGCAGCCTATGTGATCTCATTAGTAAGGGCATAAGTAGCGTAACAGGTATTATGCTCCCGGTACGGAGTGTAGTTGTGCCTGAAAACGTTTTTTTTTAACCCCCGACGGCCAATCATACTCCGCACCATAGAACAAGAGTTTGAAAAAAATAGCGAGAAGATAGGTCCTGCCAGCCCTATCTTTTCTCACTCATATAATTAACTGTCGAGAATCCCGCTAGTGAAAACAAAGCCACTAAAAGCCATAGGTTTTGTTTTGTCCCGTTTTGCAGCCCTAATAATTTTAAGGGGAGAAAAACATGTTTGTCCAAATAAGCGCTTCAAAAATTTTGCCACAAGTCCACTACTTGTGAAAAATAACCTTTATACCCTTCATACTAGCCCCATCCAATTTCCCTTTTCACACTTTCTTAGAGGGCCAGGACAGGGAAAACCTGTGCACCCAAAATTTTAATAAAAGTGCATCAGGGAGTCCTGTTTGTCCAGGACTGGAAGTTCGCTTTAATATTAGCTTTGTAACATACACAGTGCTTTTACTAGCTGGAAATATCCTTTAAAATGTGTGATTCTCTATTTTCACTTGGTAAAACTATTGTCCCATGCTCAGTCGTTCTCTTTATAAATTCTACATTTAGGAGGTGCGTATAACTGAAAAACGATTCCTTGCAGTGAGGTTCCCATTTTACACCTGCCATTTATTAAGGCATATAGAAGAAAACAGCGTGATGCAGAGCTCCTATAAAACTTCACAGTGTGCCAACTTTGTCATTTAGTTTGATTTAAGACCGAAATGGATGGGACTTGCCAGAAGTGTTTATAGAGATGAAAGTTTGTTTAAAGTCAAGCGCAGGGTGTGATGAATCATGTATACCTGCGCTGACAAGCTGGAGATCCAGCACAGACTCATTCTCAGGCATTGATTCTGCAGAAAATGATAATGACACTAGTCACTTCACAGTCATTTTGTGAAACAAAAGAATCCCAGTAATTGCCTAAAATAACAGCTTTTTTTCCCGCAGAACCCATCACAGTTTTCACTAAGAGGAATGAAAGTAGAGATCTGTCATCACAATATTGTGATTTCTTTGGAATTAGTCTCCGCTCTTAAAACCGCCTGGTGACATTTATACTGAGATTTGTATTCATGTTTCTCTCTAGACACAATATCAGTAATGTAATATTCGCAGAATAACACGGGAACTACATGACCTGAGAACGTGCGATTGGAAGTTAATTATCATAGACATTAACTTGAAAATGACTTCTTGTATTTTAAAGGACAAGTTACTTAGAATCTACAAAACTATTTGCTTTCTTATGGCATTTTTTTCATATCTGAGTTAAAGGATGTCTTACCACCATTAACATTTATTACAGACTAGCTTACCCGTCGCGCGTTGCTGCGAAGACAGACAGACATACATACATTCGTTTTTATATATCTAGATAACAACCAATCACAGCGCAGTTTTTTTAGGTTACCTCAGTGGTATAATATATAACCAATCACAGCGCAGCTTTGATGTTACCTCAGCTTTATAATATATAACACCCAATCACAGCGCAGCTTATATGTTACCTCAGCAGTATAAAATATAACAACCAATCACAGTGCAGCTTTCATGTTACCTCAGCGGTATAATATATAACAACCAATCACAGCACAGCTTTCATGTTACGTCAGCAGTAAGAGAAATAACAACCAATCACAGCGCAACTTTTATTCTGCCTCAGCAATATAAAAAATAGCAACGAATCTCAGTGAAGCATTGATTTTACCTCAGCGGTATAATATATAGCAACCAATCACAGCGCAGCTTTTATTTTACCTCAGCATTCTCAATATCCAGCAATTGTCTTGCGAAACGTTCGGCAGATGCATTATTTTGTAGTTGAACACGCATCCCGTTACTCGTAATGCCTTTTGCTTTTGTGCTTGAGATGGAAATCAAACGATCTTTGTCTGGGGGGCATAACTGTCGACGACGCTCGCACGCACCCCACCTATCGTAGGATAGTTGTACTATGCCAGTAATCTTCCCAGGAGTGTACTCAACAACTTCCCATTAACTTTTCCTATTTATAACATAATCAATGCTCGTGCCAAATTTCACGTTTCTATGACACCGGAAAGTGAGAAAATTACATTCCATACGTAAAATTTGGACGCTCATTCTTTTGTGCATAGAATTGAATAATGGAGTTGGGACCCATTAGCTTTTCCTATTTATGACATAATCAATGCTTGTGCCAAATTTCACGTTTCTATTAGCGTAAAATTTGGACGCTAATTCTTTGGCGCTAAGAATTGAATAATCGAGTTGGGACCCATTAACTTTTCCTATTTATGACATAATCAATGCTCGTGCCGAATTTCAAGTTTCTATGACATTGGGAAGCGAGAAAATTAGATTCCGTACGTAAAATTTGGACGCCAATTCTTTTGCGCCTAGAATTGAATAATCGAGTTGGGACCCATTAACTTTTCCTATTTATAACATAATCAATGCTCATGTCAAATTTCAAGTTTGTATTACATTGGGAAGCGAGAGAATTAGATTCCGTACGTAAAATTTGGACGCTAATTCTTTTGCGAATAGAATTGAATAATCGAGTTGGGACCGATTAGCTTTTCCTATTTATGACATATTCAATGCTCGTGCCAAATTTCGAGTTTCTATGACATTGGGAAGCGAGAAAATTAGATTCCGTACGTAAAATTTGGACACTAATTCTTTGGCGCATAGAATTGAATAATCGAGTTGGGACCCATTGGCGTTTCCTATTTATGACCTATTCAATGCCCGTGCCAAATTTCAAGTTTCTATGTGAGAAAATTACATTCCATACGTAAAATTTGGACGCTAACTTTTTTGCGCATAGAATTGAATAATCGAGTTGGGACCCATTAACGTTTCCTATTTATGACATAATCAATGCTCGTGCCAAATTTCACGTTTCTATGACACCGGAAAGTGAGAAAATTAAATTCCGTACGTAAAATTTGGACGCTAATTCTTTTGCGCATAGAATTGAATAATCGAGTTGGGACCCATTAACTTTTCCTATTTATAACATAATCAATGCTCGTGCCAAATTTCACGTTTCTATGACACCGGAAAGTGAGAAAATTACATTCCGTACGTAAAATTTGGACGCTAATTCTTTTGCGCATAGAATTGAATAATCGAGTTGGGACCCATTAGCTTTTCCTATTTATGACATATTCAATGCCCGTGCCAAATTTCAAGTTTCTATGTGAGAAAATTACATTCCGTACGCAAAATTTGGATGCTTATTCTTTTGCGCATAGAATTGAATAATCGAGTTGGGACTAGAGATGAGCGAGCATACTCGTCCGAGCTTGATACTCGCTCGAGTATTAGGGTGTTCGAGACGCTCGTTACTCGTAACGAGTACCACGCGGTGTTCGGGTTACTTTCATTTTCTTCCCTGAGAAATTTGCGCGCTTTTCTGGCCAATGGAAAGACAGGGAAGGCATTACAACTTCCCCCTGCAACGTTCAAGCCCTATACCACCCCCCTGCAGTGAGTGGCTGGCGAGATTAGGTGTCACCCGAGTATTAAAATCGGCCCCTCCCGCGGCCCGCCACAGATGCATTCTGACATTAGTTCAGGGAAAGTGGTATCTTGGTGGAGCTGCTATAGGGAGAGTGTTAGGAGTATTTTAGGTTTCAAGAACCCCAACGGTCCTTCTTAGGCCATAGAAATCGCAGATCGCACCTATGTGCGATCTGCGATTTCTGTTCTCTTCTCTATATGCGCTCAATGGGGCCGGCGGCAGCAGCGCCGACCCCATTGAGAACATATAGAAGACAAATCATTCTTCTCTGCCACAGCTGTAACAGCTGTGGCAGAGAAGAACGATGTTTGCCCATTGAATTCAATGGAGCCAGCAATACAGCAGGTTCCACTGAAAGCAATGGGCTGCCGGCGTGCGCGGGGATGAATTGTCGGGAAGGGCTTAAATATATAAGCCCTTCCCTGCAATTCATCCAGAAATGTGTTACAATAAAAATATATACCGGCGTATAAGGCGACGGGGCATATAAGACGACCCCCCAACTGTCACCTTATACGCCGGCAATACAGTGGAGCAAAGAATAAAAATCATTACTCACTTCTTCTGACGTTCTGCGGCGCTGCTGCAGGCTGTCGCTCCCTCCTGGTTCCCGGCAGAGCATTGATTTCTCTACGAAGGGCTTTAAATCCCCGCCTCCAGAAACACACGTGCCTTCAGCCAATCACAGCCAATGACAATGATGTCATTGAATGGCTGTGATTGGCTGTGTTTCTGGAGGCGGGGATTTCAAGCCCTGCGTCCAGAAAGCAATGCTCTGCCGTGGACCAGGAGGGAGCGACAGCCTGCAGGAGCGGTGCAGAACGTCAGAAGAAGTGAGTAATGATTTTTATTCTTTGCTCCACTGTATTGCCGGCGTATAAGGTGACAGTTGGGGGGTCATCTTATACGCCCCGTCGCCTTATATGCCGGTATATATTTTTATTGTAACACATTTCTGGATGAATTGCAGGGAAGGGCTTATATATTTAAGCCCTTCCCGACAAATCATCCTGCGATCGCCGGCAGCCCATTGCTTTCAGTGGAACCTGCTGTATTGCTGGCTCCATTGAATTCAATGGGCAAACATCGTTCTTCTCTGCCACAGCTGTAATAGCTATGACAGAGGGGAACGATCTTTACGCTGACAGTGCGGGGGGGGGGGCACTCTTGCCGCTATTGTGGCTTAATAGTGGGACCTGGGAACTTGAGATGCAGCCCAACATGTAGCCCCTCGCCTGCCCTATCCGTTGCTGTGTCGTTCCCATCACTTTCTTGAATTGCCCAGATTTTCACAAACGAAAAACTTAGCGAGCATCGGCGATATACAAAAATGCTCGGGTCGCCCATTGACTTCAATGGGGTTCGTTACTCGAAACGAACCCTCGAGCATTGCGAGAATTTCGTCCCGAGTAACGAGCATCCGAGCATTTTGGTGCTCGCTCATCTCTAGTTGGGACCCATTAGCTTTTCCTATTTATGACATAATCAATGCTCGTGCCAAATTTCACGTTTCTATGACACCGGAAAGTGAGAAAATTACATTCCATACGTAAAATTTGGACGCTCATTCTTTTGTGCATAGAATTGAATAATGGAGTTGGGACCCATTAGCTTTTCCTATTTATGACATAATCAATGCTTGTGCCAAATTTCACGTTTCTATTAGCGTAAAATTTGGACGCTAATTCTTTGGCGCTAACAATTGAATAATCGAGTTGGGACCCATTAACTTTTCCTATTTATTACATAATCAATGCTCATGTCAAATTTCAAGTTTGTATTACATAGGGAAGCGAGAGAATTAGATTCCGTACGTAAAATTTGGACGCTAATTCTTTTGTGCATAGAATTGAATAATCAAGTTGGGACCGATTAGCTTTTCCTATTTATGACATATTCAATGCTTGTGCCAAATTTCGAGTTTCTATGACATTGGGAAGCGAGAAAATTAGATTCCGTACGTAAAATTTGGACACTAATTCTTTGGCGCATAGAATTGAATAATCGAGTTGGGACCCATTAGCGTTTCCTATTTATGACATATTCAATGCCCGTGCCAAATTTCAAGTTTCTATGTGAAAAAATTACATTCCGTACGTAAAATTTGGACACTAATTCTTTGGCGCATAGAATTAAATAATCGAGTTGGGACCCATTAGCTTTTCCTATTTATGACATATTCAATGCCCGTGCCAAATTTCAAGTTTCTATGTGAGAAAATTACATTCCGTACGCAAAATTTGGACACTAACTTTTTTGCGCATAGACTTGAATAATCGAGTTGGGACCCATTAACCTTTCCTATTTATGACATAATCAATGCTCGTGCCAAATTTCACGTTTCTATGACACCGGAAAGTGAGAAAATTACATTCCGTACGTAAAATTTGGACGCTAATTCTTTTGCGCATAGAATTGAATAATCGAGTTGGGACCCATTAGCGTTTCCTATTTATGACATATTCAATGCCCGTGCCAAATTTCAAGTTTCTATGTGAGAAAATTACATTCCGTACGTAAAATTTGGACGTTAATTCTTTTGCGCATAGAATTGAATAATCGAGTTGGGACCCATTAGCGTTTCCTATTTATGACATATTCAATGCCCGTGCCAAATTTCAAGTTTCTATGTGAGAAAATTACATTCCGTACGTAAAATTTGGACGCTAATTATTTGGCGCATAGAATTGAATAATCGAGTTGGGACCCATTAGCTTTTCCTATTTATGACATATTCAATGCCCGTGCCAAATTTCAAGTTTCTATGTGAGAAAATTACATTCTGTACGCAAAATTTGGATGCTAATTCTTTTGCACAGAGAATTGAATAATCGAGTTGGGACCCATTAACTTTTCCTATTTATGACATAATCAATGCTCGTGCCAAATTTCACGTTTCTATGACACCGGAAAGTGAGAAAATTACATTCCGTACGTAAAATTTGGACGCTAATTATTTTGCGCATAGAATTGAATAATCGAGTTGGGACCCATTAGCTTTTCCTATTTATGACATAATCAATGCTTGTGCCAAATTTCAAGTTTCTATGACATTGGGAAGCGAGAAAATTAGATTCCGTACGTAAAATTTGGACGCTAATTCTTTGGCTCTTAGAATTGAATAATCGAGTTGGGACCCATTAGCTTTTCCTATTTATGACATAATCAATGCTCGGGGGAAATGTCATGTTTCTACAACATCGGGAAGTGAGAGAATTAGTGGCAATGATGGAAATAGAACGATCTACGTGGGGGGGTCGTAACTGTCGACGACGCACGCACGCGCGCCATTTATCGTAGCATAAATGTACTATGCCTATAATCTTCACAGGAGTGTACTCAACAACTTCCCAAAGTTTCATGGCGATCGGATGAATGGTGTAGTAGCGCATAAAGGACAAACAGACACGCACACAGACAGACACACACACACGCATACATTCAATTTTATATATATAGATGTCCAATCCCTTCCTTGAATTCTGTTAAAGGGGTTGTTAAGTTGTTTTAAATAGGTAAATTATTTATGGCCTATCCTAAGGATGGGCCAGGAATAATAGATTGGTGTCACTCAGTTGCCTGCCATGCTAGTATACTAAGAATGATTACTGCAGGAAGCAGACAGATCTGTTCCTAATGTGGTGTCAATGCTTGGCAATGAATGCAATACCAAGGCTGGCCACTAGAGTAAGAACGGAGCTGTCTGCTTTCTGCAAAAAACAGCTCAGTGCATGAGTGTGCTTAGTTCAGCAATGAGCTCTTTGGCAGGGGTCCTAAGTGGCAGTCCCCATCGGTCTTGTTGCGGCGTTTCGGTCGCAACAGTGTCATAGTACGTTAACTAGAGATGAGCGAACGTACTCGTCCGAGCTTGATGCTCGGGCGAATATTAGTGTGTTTGGGATGCTCGTTACTCTTAACGAGCACCACGCTGTGTTCGGGTTACTTTCACTTTCCTCTCTGAGACGTTAGCGCGCTTTTCTGGCCAATTGAAAGACAGGGAAGGCATTACAACTTCCCCCTGTGACATTCAAGCCCTATACCACCCCCCTGCTGTGAGTGGCTGGGGAGATCAGATGTCACCCGAGTATAAAAGTCGGCCCCTCCCGCGGCTCGCCTCAGAAGCCTTGTGAGTTAGCTGAGGGAAAGTGCTGTTGTGTTGGAGCTGCTGTAGGGAGAGTGTTAGTAGTGAGTGTAGGCTTCAAGAACCCCAACGGTCCTTTTTAGGGCCACATCTATCCGTGTGCAGTACTGTGGAGGCTGCTGTTAGCAGTGTTGCACAATTTTTTTTTTTTTCAAAATCGGCTGTGCAGAGCATTGCGCCCTGCAGTAATACTACAGGGACAGAAGTGGTGGTTAGGCAGGGAGAGTGTTAGGAGTGAGTGTAGGCTTCAAGAACCCCAACAGTCCTTCTTAGAGCCACATTTAACCGTGTGCAGTACTGTGCAGGCTGCTGTTAGCAGTGTTGCATATTTTTTTTTTTTCAAAATCGGCTGTGCAGAGCATTGCGCCCTGCAGTAATACTACAGGGACAGAATTGTGTAGGCAGGGCCAGAAGACATATATTATTGATTGAATATAGTCAGTGGGCCTTTTCTTTAAAAAAAGAGGGAAACATTCTATTTGGCCTGCCTCTGACAGTCCTCAGCGTTCTGGGTACGTGTGTGGTGGGTGGAGAACGTAAAGAAATCATACGCAGCCAGCTACGTTTAACAGCAGGCTTGCGCCAATTTATTTCCTGCCTGGGAAAAATCACCGCTCTGCTGCACTTCATATAACACTGCAGTTCTGTGGAACACAGTTCTTATCTGATTGAATATAGTCAGTGGGCCTTTTCTTTAAAAAAAAAGGGAAACATTCTATTTGGCCTGCCTCTGACAGTCCTCAGCATTCTGGGTACGTGTGTGGTGGGTGGAGAACGTAAAGAAATCATACGCAGCCAGCTACGTTTAACAGCAGGCTTGCGCCAATTTATTTCCTGCCTGGGAAAAATCACCGCTCTGCTGCACTTCATATAACACTGCAGTTCTGTGGAACACAGTTCTAATCTTATCTGATTGAATATAGTCAGTGGGCCTTCCCTTTAAAAAAAAAAGGGAAACATTCTATTTGGCCTGCCTCTGACAGTCCTCAGCGTTCTGGGTACGTGTATGGTGGGTGGAGAACGTAAAGAAATCATATGCAGCCAGCTACGTTTAACAGCAGGCTTGCACCAATTTATTTCCTGCCTGGGAAAAATCACCGCTCTGCTGCACTTCATATAACACTGCAGTTCTGTGGAACACATTTCTAATCTTATCTGATTGAATATAGTCAGTGGGCCTTCCCTTTTAAAAAAAAAAGGGAAACATTCTATTTGGCCTGCAGGCTTGCACCAATTTATTTCCTGCCTGGGAAAAATCACCGCTCTGCTGCACTTCATATAACACTGCAGTTCTGTGGAACACAGTTCTTATCTGTTTGAATATAGTCAGTGGGCCTTTTCTTTAAAAAAAAAGGGAAACATTCTATTTGGCCTGCCTCTGACAGTCCTCAGCGTTCTGGGTACGTGTGTGGTGGGTGGAGAATGTAAAGAAATCATACGCAGCCAGCTACGTTTAACAGCAGGCTTGCGCCAATTTATTTCCTGCCTGGGAAAAATCACCGCTCTGCTGCACTTCATATAACACTGCAGTTCTGTGGAACACAGTTCTTATCTGATTGAATATAGTCAGTAGGCCTTCCCTTTAAAAAAAAAAAAGGGAAACATTCTATTTGGCCTGCAGGCTTGCGCCAATTTATTTCCTGCCTGGGAAATCACTGGTAATACAGCATGCTGAGGGGTAGGGGTAGGCCTAGAGGACGTGGACGTGGCCGAGGACGCATAGGCCCAAGTCAGGGTGTGGGCACAGGCCGAGCTCCTGATCAAGGTGTATCACAGCCGACTGCTGCGCGATTAGGAGAGAGGCACGTTTCTGGCGTCCCCACATTCATCGCCCAATTAATGGGTCCACGCGGGAGACCTTTATTAGAAAATGAGCAGTGTGAGCAGGTCCTGTCGTGGATGGCAGAAAGTGCTTCGAGCAAGCTATCATCCACCCACAGTTCTGCGCCGTCCAGTGCTGCAAATCCGAATCCTCTGGCTGCTGCTCCTCCTTCCTCCCAGCCTCCTCACTCCACTACAATGACACATGCTCAGGAGCGGGAAGACTCCCAGGAACTGTTCTCGGGCCCCTGCTCAGATTGGGCAGCAGTGGTTCCTCTCCCACCAGAGGAGTTTATCGTCACTGATGCCCAACCATTGGAAAGTTCCCGGGGTCCGGGGGATGAGGCTGGGGACTTCCGGCAACTGTCTCAAGACCTTTCAGTGGGTGAGGAGGACGATGACGATGAGACACAGTTGTCTTGCAGTGAGGTAGTAGTAAGGGCAGTAAGTGCGAGGGAGGAGCGCACAGAGGATTCGGAGGAAGAGCAGCAGGACGATGAGGTGACTGACCCCACCTGGTGTGCAACGCCTACTCAGGACAGGTCTTCAGAGGGGGAGGCAAGGGCAGCAGCAGGGCAGGTTGCAAGAGGCAGTGCGGTGTCCAGGGGTAGAGGCAGGGCCAGACCGAATAATCCACCAACTGTTTCCCAAAGCGCACCCTCGCGCCATGCCACCCTGCAGAGGCCGAGGTGCTCTAAGGTCTGGCTGTTTTTCACAGAGACGCCTAACGACCGACGAACAGTGGTGTGCAACCTTTGTCGCGCCAAGATCAGCCGGGGAGCCACCACCACCAGCCTCACCACCACCAGCATGCGCAGACATATGATGGCCAAGCACCCCACAAGGTGGGACGAAGGCCATTCACCGCCTCCGGTTTGCACCGCTGCCTCTCCCCCTGTGCCCCAACCTGCCACTGAGATCCAACCCCCCTCTGAGGACACAGGCACTACCGTCTCCTGGCCTGCACCCACACCCTCACCTCCGGTGTCCTCGGCCCCATCCAGCAATGTCTTGCACCGCACCGTCCAGCCGTCGCTAGCGCAAGTCTTTGAGCGCAAGCGCAAGTACGCCGCCACGCACCCGCACGCTCAAGCGTTAACCGTGCACATAGCCAAATTTATCAGCCTTGAGATGCTGCCGTATAGGGTTGTGGAAACGGAGTCCTTCAAAAGTATGATGGCGGCGGCGGCACCGCGCTACTCAGTTCCCAGTCGCCACTACTTTTCCCGATGTGCCATCCCAGCCCTGCACGACCACGTCTCCCGCAACATTGTACGCGCCCTCACCAATGCGGTTAGTGGCAAGGTCCACTTAACAACGGACACGTGGACAAGCACAGGCGGGCAGGGCCACTACATCTCCCTGACGGCACATTGGGTGAATTTAGTGGAGGCTGGGACAGAGTCAGAGCCTGGGACCGCTCACGTCCTACCCACCCCCAGAATTGCGGGCCCAGCTCGGTGGTGGTATGTTCGGCGGTGTATGCTTCCTCCACTAAACCACCCTCCTCCTCCTCCTCCTCCTCCTCCTCAACCTCTGTCTCGCAATCTAGATGTGTCAGCAGCAGCAGGACGTCGCCAGCAGTCGGTGTCGCGCGGCGTGGTAGCACAGCGGTGGGCAAGCGTCAGCAGGCCGTGCTGAAACTACTCAGCTTAGGAGAGAAGAGGCACACGGCCCACGAACTGCTGCGGGGTGTAACAGAGCAGACCGACCGTTGGCTTGCGCCGCTGAGCCTCCAACCGGGCATGGTCGTGTGTGACATCGGCCGTAACCTGGTGGCGGCTCTGCAGCTCGGCAGCGTCACGCACGTGCCATGCCTGGCCCACGTCTTTAATTTGGTGGTTCAGCGCTTTCTGAAAAGCTACCCACGCTTGTCAGACCTGCTCGTAAAGGTGCGCCGGCTCTGCGCACCTTTCCGCAAGTCCCACACGGACGCTGCCACCCTGCGGACACTGCAACATCGGTTTAATCTGCCAGTGCACCGACTGCTGTGCGACGTGCCCACACGGTGGAACTCTACGCTCCACATGTTGGCCAGGCTCTATGAGCAGCTTGAGCTATAGTGGAATACCAACTCCAACATGGGCGGCGCAGTGGGAGTCAGCCTCCTCAATTATTTTCAGAAGAGTGGGCCTGGTTGGCAGACATCTGCCAGGTCCTTGGAAAGTTTGAGGAGTCTACCCAGATGGTGAGCGGCGATGCTGCAATCATTAGCGTCACCATTCCTCTGCTATGCCTCTTGAGAAGTTCCTGCAAAGCATAAAGGCAAATGCTTTGCGCTCGGAAACGGAGGCGGGGGAAGACAGTATGTCGCTGGATAGTCAGAGCACCCTCCTGTCTATATCTCAGCGCGTTGAGGAGGAGGAGCATGAGGAGGATGAGGAGGAGGGGGAAGAGACAGCTTGGCCCACTGCTGACGGTACCCATGCTGCTTGCCTGTCATCCTTTCAGCGTGTATGGCCTGAGGAGGAGGAGGCGGAGGAGAAGGAGGAGGAGGAGGAGGAGGATCCTGAAAGTGATCTTCCTAGTGAAGACAGCCATGTGTTGTGTACAGGTACCCTGGCACACATGGCTGACTTCATGTTAGGATGCCTTTCTCGTGACCCTCGTGTTGCGCGCATTCTGGCCACTACGGATTACTGGGTGTACACACTGCTCGACCCACGGTATAAGGAGAACCTTTCCACTCTCATTCCCGAAGAGGAAAGGGGTTCGAGAGTGTTGCTATACCACAGGACCCTGGCGGACAAGCTGATGGTAAAATTCCCCTCCGACAGCGCTAGTGGCAGAAGGCGCAGTTCCGAGGGCCAGGTAGCAGGGGAGGTGCGGAGATCGAGCAGCATGTTCAGCACAGGCAGTGCAACACTCTTTAAGGCCCTGGACAGCTTTATGGCTCCCCACCAAGACTGTGTCACCGCTCCCCAGTCAAGGCTGAGTCGGCGGGAGCACTGTAAAAGGATGGTGAGGGAGTACAAAGCCGATCGCACGACCGTCCTCCGTGACGCCTCTGCCCCCTACAACTACTGGGTGTCGAAGCTGGACACGTGGCCTGAACTCGCGCTGTATGCCCTGGAGGTGCTTGCTTGTCCTGCGGCTAGCGTCTTGTCAGAGAGGGTGTTTAGTGCGGCTGGGGGAATCATCACAGATAAGCGTACCCGCCTGTCAACCGACAGTGCCGACAGGCTTACACTCATCAAGATGAACAAAGCCTGGATTTCCCCAGACTTCTCTTCTCCACCAGCGGACAGCAGCGATACTTAAGCAATACGTAGGCTGCACCCGCGGATGGAAGCATTGTTCTGTATCACCATCCAAAACGGTGACATTTCTGCTTCATCAATCTGTGTATAATATTCCTCCTCCTCCTGCTCCTCCTGCTGAAACCTCACGTAATCACGCCGAACGGGCAATTTTTCTTTGGGCCACAAGGCTCACTCATATAATTTTTCCAAACAATTTTTATACGTTTCAATGCTCTTACAAGCGATGAAACTTTAACTTGAACAAATTTTTCGTTAAACTGGGCTGCCTCCAGGCCTAGTTACCACTTAAGCCACATTAACCAAAGCGATGAATGGGTTTCACCTGCCATCTTGGTTGGGCATGCCCAATTTTTTATGAGGTACATTAGTACTGTTGCTACACCAATTTTTTTGGGCCCTCACCTACAGTGTAATCATTGTAATTTCTATGTTCTTCGCCTGCACTCATGGTACAGAAAGGTGTGTGGGGTTGGCCTACACTTTTGCTACATAAATGTAACTGGGGCATTGTCTATACTGCAGCTACTGAAATGTGAAAGTGACTGTTATCTCCCTAAACTGCTGCAATGGGAATTGTTACTGGGGCCTGTCTTGAGTGCTACTATTACTGAAATGGAACTAAGACTGCGCTCCTCCTATACTGCTGCTTCGGAATTGTTACTGGGGCTTGTCTTGAGTGCTACTATTACTGAAATGGAACTAAGACTGCGCTCCTCCTATACTGCTGCTTCGGAATTGTTACTGGGGCCTGTCTTGAGTGCTATTATTACTGAAATGGAACTAAGACTGCGCTCCTCCTATACTGCTGCTTCGGAATTGTTACTGGGGCTTGTCTTGAGTGCTACTATTACTGAAATGGAACTAAGACTGCACTCCTCATATACTGCTGCTTCGGAATTGTTACTGGGGCCTGTCTTGAGTGCTACTATTACTGAAATGGAACTAAGACTGCGCTCCCCCTATACTGCTGCTAGTGATATGTTAGTGGGGCCTGTCCCTAATACTACCGCTGAAATGTTAATAATTCGGGGCTCTGCCTATACCGCAGCTAATGGTATGTCACTGGGGTGTGGAAACAGAGGCTTCACAAAGACATGATGACGGCGAGGCCATTTCCCACCAACGCTGTTACTGTTAAGGTGCATATAACCACGGACACGTGGAGAGGACACATAGTGCCTCCAAAACATCCCCCTCCTCCTCCAACAATGAAAACATTCTTGGCAAATACCTTTGCATTGGTCCGTCTGGTGGCAGTCCAAGAATTTCACCTTTAACGACACTACAAGAGAGCACCACCACCATCCCCCCGCCACGGCCCACTTAATCATGGCCACATTCCGAAAACCAACTACATAAAACCGCGCTTCTAGGTCCGCAGTCACCACCACATTACCGCCAACGAGGTTACTGTTAAGGTACATATTACCAGTCTGACTGGGGCATGCAGTGTGGGCCAAAGCCCACCTGTATTGTATCTGACGTTAGCTCTGCTGAGTAGGGCAATGCAATGGGATATTTTTATGTACCGCCGGTGGCTTCCTGGCACCCACCCATGCTGTGGGTCCACAGGGAGTTGTAAATGCATCTGTGTCCAGTCCACTTCTAAAGAACCCCAGTCTGACTGGGGCATGCAGTGTGGGCCGAAGCCCACCTGCCTTAAGCACGACATTACTACCTCAGCTGTGTTGGGCAATGCAATGGGATATTTTTATGTACCGCCGGTGGCTTCCTGGCACCCACCCATGCTGTAGGTGCACACGGAGTTTAACCTACATCTGTCCACTTCTAAAGAACCCCAGTCTGACTGGGGCATGCAGTGTGGGCCGAAGCCCACCTGCATTAAGCACGACATTACTACCTCAGCTGTGTTGGGCAATGCAATGGGATATTTTTATGTACCGCCGGTGGGTTCCAGGGAGCCACCCATGCTGTGGGTGCACAGGGAGTTGTAACTACATGTGTCCACTTCTAAAGAACCCCAGTCTGACTGGGGCATGCAGTGTGGGCCGAAGCCCACCTGCATTAAGCACGACATTACTACCTTAGCTGTGATGGGCACTGCAATGGGATATTTTTATGTACCGCCGGTGGCTTCCTGGCACCCACCCATGCTGTAGGTGCACACGGAGTTTAACCTACATCTGTCCACTTCTAAAGAACCCCAGTCTGACTGGGGCATGCAGTGTGGGCCGAAGCCCACCTGCATTAAGCACGACATTACTACCTCAGCTGTGTTGGGCAATGCAATGGGATATTTTTATGTACCGCCGGTGGGTTCCAGGGAGCCACCCATGCTGTGGGTGCACAGGGAGTTGTAACTACATGTGTCCACTTCTAAAGAACCCCAGTCTGACTGGGGCATGCAGTGTGGGCCGAAGCCCACCTGTATTAAGCACGACATTACTACCTCAGCTGTGATGGGCACTGCAATGGGATATTTTTTTTGTACCGCCGGTGGCTTCCTGGCACCCACCCATGCTGTCGGTCCACAGGGAGTTGTAAATGCATCTGTTTCCACTTCTAAAGAACCCCAGTCTGACTGGGGCATGCAGTGTGGGCCGAAGCCCACCTGCATTAAGCACGACATTACTACCTCAGCTGTGTTGGGCAATGCAATGGGATATTTTTATGTACCGCCGGTGGGTTCCAGGGAGCCACCCATGCTGTGGGTGCACAGGGAGTTGTAACTACATGTGTCCACTTCTAAAGAACCCCAGTCTGACTGGGGCATGCAGTGTGGGCCGAAGCCCACCTGCATTAAGCACGACATTACTACCTCAGCTGTGATGGGCACTGCAATGGGATATTTTTATGCACCGCCGGTGGCTTCCTGGCACCCACCCATGCTGTCGGTCCACAGGGAGTTGTAAATGCATCTGTTTCCACTTCTAAAGAACCCCAGTCTGACTGGGGCATGCAGTGTGGGCCGAAGCCCACCTGCATTAAGCACGACATTACTACCTCAGCTGTGTTGGGCAATGCAATGGGATATTTTTATGTACCGCCGGTGGGTTCCAGGGAGCCACCCATGCTGTGGGTGCACACGGAATTCCCATTGCGGAGTTGTACCTGGCTGTGACTCTTTATAAAAAAACGCGGTCTGACTGGGGCGTGCAGACACCTTGACAGAATGAATAGTGTGTGGCACATAGGTTCCCCATTGCTATGTGCACGTGTGCAGCTCCAGATGGAGGTGGCACAGGATTGGATTTCTGATTGCTTCTGTACAGCATTGTGGACTATCGGCCCGCCCCTTTTATGGGGGGGTCGCTGCCTAGCCATGCCAACCCTCTGCAGTGTGTGCCTGCTTTTCCTGTGGCAGACGCACTTATAAATAGACATGAGGGTGGCGTGGCATGAGGGCAGCTGAAGGCTGGGCAGGGACAATTTGGTGTACGCTGTGGACACTGTCATGCGGGGGGGGGGGGGGGTTGGGCAGCATGTAACCCAGGAGAAGTGGCAGCGGAGTGTCATGCAGGCAGTGATTGTGCTTTGTTGGAGGTAGTGTGGTGCTTAGCTAACGTATGCCATGCTAATGAGGGCTTTTCAGAAGTAAAAGTTGTTGGGAGGGGGGGGGGGCCCACTCTTGCCGGTATTGTGGCTTAATAGTGGGACCTGTGAACTTGAGATGCAGCCCAACATGTAGCCCCTCGCCTGCCCTATCCGTTGCTGTGTCGTTCCCATCACTTTCTTGAATTGCCCAGATTTTCACACATGAAAACCTTAGCGAGCATCAGCGAAATACAAAAATGCTCGGGTCGCCCATTGACTTCAATGGGGTTCGTTATTCGAAACGAACCCTCGAGCATCGCGAAAAGTTCGTCCCGAGTAACGAGCACCCGAGCATTTTGGTGCTCGCTCATCTCTAACGTTAACCATGATGCAAAAGCAGACTAGAGGCTCTGCTCCAATGCTAGTTCCATTTTGTGGGGGGGTTCTGCTACTATCTGTATCCATATAGTTGCATGTTGGTATTTATCTCAGAGTCCCCCACCTCCGAGAGAGGTTTTATTACGTGTGGTATCTACTCTGGTCTGCTTATCAGCAGGTAGAGAGGCCTATATATTCCTACCTCTATCTTAACTCAGTACTGTTTATTGCAGTTCAATTGATCATGGTGGTTGGAGCTATGTCCAAGCCCTCCTGAAGTTAGCTGAGAATCTTTTAGTTTAGTTGCTTCACTCTTGGTTATTTATACTGTGGTTGAGTCTTCTCCCTTTCCTCCTGTTAGGGTCGGGTAGCAGGCCGAGAGGCGTTAAGCAGGTTCGCACTTATCAGAGCGGTCAATCCCTCTTAGGAGCAGGGTTAGTTTTCCCTTTTATTTTGTGTTTTCCTTTGTTGAATAGCGGTTTTACTGCAGAATTACATCTCCCATTTGTCTGGTGTAGACACGGTATTTCCTGGGCAAAGTGTGCATTGAGCCCATTGCATTTGCATGTATTTGCAATTTTCTTGTGACTGCAATGCAATTTTTCTGTTTTTCCTACTCAAACAATATGCAATTTTTCCCATACATGAAAAGTGAACATGAAATAGCATGTGTCAAAGATGCAATGCATTTATTTTTATTTTTTGTAAAATGCACCACATTCGCATCAGAAACCATAGGTTTGCAAGTGCAACATTGGTTCAAGTTTCTCAGACCAATATTGTATTCGCCCATGTAAAGGCAGCCTTATAGCTTGATTAAAGAATTTCTGGATATTGAATTTAGTATAAGGCCTCGGTCACACGGGCGATTTTTCGCGCGATTTGCGCTTGCGCATGCGATAGGCGATTTTATAGAACCATTGCTTTGCAATGGTATCGGACACATGGGCGCTTTTTATGCGCTTGTCCGATAAATTATAGGACACAAGAAATCGCAGATCGCACCTATCTGCGATCTGCGATTCCTTGTGTTCTATTATATGTGCTTAATGGGGCCGGCGGCAGCAGCGCCGACCCCATTGAGAACATATACTACAGAAATCATTCTCCTCTGCCACAACTGCAATACAGCCGGCTCCATTGAAAGCAATGGGCTGCGGGCGAGCGTGGGATGAATTTTCGGGAAGGGCTTAAAAATATAAGCCGTTCCCTGAAAAGCATCCAATAATAATAATAAGAAAAATATATTCTCACCTTGTCCGTGCAGCCGGAGTTCAGCCGCAGCCGGCCGGCAGTTCTCCTGAACTGCTCTGGGTACTATTCAGCAGCCGGGGATTTAAAATCCCTGCCTGCTGAATGGGCTGCCTCTGATTGGTCACAGCCCTCACCAATCAGAGGCAGCTCTCACTCACCCATTCATGAATTCATGAATGGGTGAGTGAGTGCTGCCTCTGATTGGCTCAGCGCAGGGACCAATCAGGGGCAGCTCTCAGCTGTCATTCAATATCTCAAGTTTCATACCCCAAAGCCAACATTTTAGTTTGCTTGTTGAGTTACGTTAACGGCACTGAGGCTATATTAGTCATATCACAGAGAGTTTTCGGACTCATCCAAGCTACAAGAATCTTGCTTGCTGTTTGAATTGCATGTACTTAAGAGTTGCGGCTTTTGCACTTGTGCCCCAGTGGGGCATTTTTCTTACACTAAGTCATTTGGTGGCCGGCGGGGGTGCTCGCGGTGGTTTACCCTACTACCTCCCTCAATAGGCTAGACGCCACTGTGTGCCGTCTAATCTCTGGCAGAAGCCAGATGAATGCCTATCCCTCTGAGTTCAGGGTCCTGTCCCCTGACCAACAAATTCCCGTATTTCTGTCACCCCACTGTATTCTTCCCCTCTACTCTTCTACTTCTCCTCCTAACCCTTCGATCTATCCCGGCGGCGGCGACCCGTGTCCTTAATCTACCAACATGATGAGCACATCCTTTTGTACTTACAATGCTAGAGGATTAAATTATCCAGCTAAAAGAGGCCAGATACTAGCACACAAGCATAAAAAATGCATACTTATTGCCCTGTTTCAAAAAACCCACTTCAGAGACGGTTATGTCCCAAAATGTAGCAATAGATTTTATCCCCATTGGTACCATAGTTCCCATCCTGACAAAAAAGCATATTGAGTCTCTGTGGCCATACACAAAAGCCTGCCATATAACCTTCTCTTTGCTGAAGCTGATCCGGAGGGTAGATACCTCTTTCTCAAACTGGAATTGGGGGAAAAAATGCTTACAGTAGCTAATGTTTATTTTCCTAATTCAGGACAGATTGCCTTCAGGATCCAGGTGTTGGGTGAGCTGGCTCGGTTTGCATCTGGAACCGCGATTGTCCTCGGAGGGGATTTGAATCTGTGTATGGATCCACACCTTGATTCGACATCAGGTAGGTCTGGCATCTCCCTGGTGGCTGTGCGTATACTGCGGAGACAGCTGGCCTCGCTCAAACTCATTGACCTTTGGAGGACTTTACATCCTGAGATCAAGGACTTTATCCATCACTCTTTGGCCCACAACAGTTATAGCAGATTGGACTACTTATTTATATTGCATAGCTTCCTAGATTTAGCACCCAAAAATTCGATTGGTAGATTTGTTTGGTTGGACCACGCACCGGTCTGTGGGGAGCTAACGAAGGGAGAAACGATGTTCAGACAACGCAATTGGTGACTGAACGATAACCTTTTGGGAAATCCCTGTTGCTTAAAAAAGATATGCCAGACTATTGAAAACTTCGTAGAAATACATAGGACAGACGAAACGGCCACATCCATGAAATGGGAGGCCTTGAAATGTGTCCTGCAAAGAGTTTTCATTTCACATGGGCCTAGGATAAAAAAGAGAGAGTAGGTAAATGAAGGGACCTATTGACAAAACTAGATCTAGCGGAGCAATCCAACAAATTAAGGGCCACGCCAATCCTGAGGGCAGAAATCTCTCCATTGTGTCAGCAGATCCTAGTGATCATGGACCAGGCCACCCTATGTGCAAGAGATAAAGGGAGGTTATTACGAGTACGGAAACAAATGTAGCGTCTGGCTAGCTAGGTCGCTTAACCCACGAGAATTGCACTTGTACATATTTGCACTAAACTCCTCTGAAAGGGAGAAAGTACATGCTAACGCGGAGATAGTGGAATGTTACCATAAATATTACAGGGAGCTCTACAATATTCGAGGTGACAACACAGGTCATGAAGGGTCTGGGGACTCAGAATTGGCATCCTACTTGAATGGCCATGGTCCGGGTCCCATCTCCAGTAGGGAGTCAGAGGCACTCAAGGTAGACATATCGGAGCAGGAGATCCTGGACGGAATTCCAAAGCTTAAAATTGGTAAACACCCAGGCCCGGATGGTTTTACACCTAGATTTTTTAAGACCTGTGGGGAACTGCTGACTCCTTTACTCTGCTGTTCTTTCAATGCTATCTCCGGGACTTGCCCATTTCCGTCCCAGGCGTTGCAGGCAATCATCATGGTGATCCCTAAGCCTGGTAAAGACCTGCTGCAGTGTGGAAGTTATTGGCCGATTTCCCTTTTAAATGTGGACACTAAAATCTTTGCTAAAATTATTGCTTCCTGATTGCAACCCCTCGTGCCAGGGCTGATTCAGGGGGATCAGGTGGGGTTTGCCTCGGGCTGTGAGGCGCGAGACAACACCATACGGACCCTTTCCTGATTGGACAGGCACAACAGGAAGGAACCCCCCCATGCCTTCTTTCTTAGAAGCCACCCTCCAAAAAGTGGGGTTGGGGCCTAGGGTGCGGAGTTGGATCATGGCGCTATATAATGCCCCACCGCACGGATACAAGTCAACGGTAGACTTTCATCCCCGATAGATATTGGCAATGGCACAAGACAGGGTTGTCCCCTGTCACCCACTCTTTACGTATTAGTCATGGAGTCCCTTGCAAACGCTATAAGGCTGAATTCAGACAAAAACGGCTTCCAGACTCCACACTCAGAGCACAAGCTGGCGTCATTTGCGGATGACCTTCTCGTTTACCTGACCAGCACTCAAACAAGTCTCCCAGCTATATTGCAGGAATTCAAAAGATATAGCCAATTTAGCAATTTTAAAATAAACATCAACAAATCCGAAATCCTTAATATAACCTTTCCCTTCACGGAAGTTGTCCACCTAAAGTCTCGATTCCCCTTGAAATGGAGAGAGGATCATATCAAATACCGGGGCATCCCCATTTCTGCCAAGCTAGATGATTTGTTTAACCTTAACCATGGACCTCTCTGCTCCTCACTGGAGACGGACCTGGAAAGGTGACGATCTCTGACAACATCGTTGTTCGGCAGGATTAATGTGATAAAAATTAACGCCCTTCCCAGGTTCCTTTATCTGTTCCAGACCTTACCGATCCACATACCAAAACGTTTTTTTCACATGGCTTAGAAGAATGGAACGAGACCCAGGTTGAGCTACAAAATTTTAACGCAACAAAAGGAGATGGGAGGAGTTTGGCTCCCGGACCTTGCCAAGTACCATAGAGCAGCACTGAGCAAGTGCATACTTGACTTAATGCTCAAGAGATCTTCAAAATGATGGGTTGAGCTTGAACAAGATTCAGCCCCTTTTAAAGCGCAGGCCGCAGGGAGTGCATTGGCTAAGGGGGGGCCTCAGGCGCCGAGGGATTGTGGTCTCTCCGTTTCTATAGTCTATCTTGAAGCAATGGGATGGCTTCGCAGTAAACGTAGGCTTGATTTCGGTGCCAGGCCCCTGGATACCCCTAGTGGGTAACCCGGACTTCCCATTGGGTATGCAAGGCCTACCCCTCCCCATCCCTAGAATTAGCGATGTCACACCAGTGGGTGGAATCAAGTCATTGGAAGCACTGTTAGGTGAGGGGGGGGGGGGGGCATTGGCCGGTGCGTGGTTCCAACACTTACAGCTAAACCACTTTATCCGTTCACAAGATCAGATCTCGGAGGTTATGCGACAGCCCACCGTTTTTGAGGAGATGTGCGCTATGTAACCTGAACGAAGGGGGGAGATCTCCGCGGTCTATGGCATATTGGTAGCCGGGGAGGCGCTAGACGGTGTAGTGAGTTTTAGGAGAAGCTGGGAGAGAGATTTGAGCCAACATCTCAAAGAAAGCGACTAGGCCAGATCCCTTGTCATGACCCATAAAATATCCATATCAGGCAGGCACCATGAACTGAACTACAAAATTCTCTCTAGGTGGTACCGCATCCCGGTGCGCTTAGCCAAGATGTACCCCAATGTAAGTAGCAACTGCTGGAGATGCCTGAATAGCTTAGGGTCGATGCTACACATCTGGTGGTCCTGCCCTCTGGTGTCCCCTTGTGGAACCAGGTAAACATTATACAATGCCCTTACCACTACAGAGGTCCTTTTCTCCCTGGGAATGGCCCTCCTCTCTACCATTCCAGGCCCTATGGCCTCGATCAAGAGGGGACTCCTTAGTTCTTTCTTCTGTCAGTGAGACAGGTGATAAAAAAGTTGTGGAACACTTCGATGACTCCTACACGCTTAATGTGGGTAAAAGCCATGGACGACATTGGATACATGGAAGAGCTGAGACCTAGGGACGACATTAGATTCTCCAGTTATTATGCTACATGGGTGTCATGGATAAACTTCCGTTCCTCTGCTAAATTTGATTCTTGCTAATGGTGCAATACCGCCATAAATACATTCAAATTGGGACATTGTCTTTGATAGTGTCCGCGTTCAGGTTGCTGCCGCCGGGTTGAGAGGCCATATCCTTTCCCCTCCGAGACCACTAGTGGCTCCCCCCCTCTTTTCCTTCTCCCTTCCTAATCTACCCTCTGGCTCTTCTCTTTTTCTTTAGTTTGTTATCACCCCTCTCTCTTTGGCCTCAGTCACATGGACGCATTGGCACCTGTACACCGGCGCCGATGCACCCGTGTGACTGCAGCCAGCAGACGGACGTACCTGAAGATGGACATCTCTCTGCAGCGCCGGGAGGAAGAACATGTGACCGGCTCCATTGCCGGTCATGTGTTCTATGATCAGCGCTGGAGAGAGACGACCGTCTTCAGGTACGGCTGTCTTCTAACTGTCAGTCACACGGGTGCATCGGCTCCGGTGTATGGGTGCCGATGCGCCCGTGTGACTGATCCCTTTCTCTTCTTATTGATTTTTTTTTCTTGTTCTTTTTCTCTTTTTTTTTAACATGATTTAGCAGTATTGATATGATGGGGGTCTCGGGATGTAGACGGATTCCCCCCCTTTTTTTTCCCTATGTTTCTAAGACACATGCATGTGTACATATATATATATATATATATATATATATATATATATATGTGCATATAGGTCTATAAGTGCTTATTATTTAGTTATAATTTGTTAACAAACTTTATGCCATTTACTGGGATTGCCCAGGAAAGAGATTTGCCAATGCCCAAGGGGGGTGTTGCATCCTCCGGACGGGCAAGCTCAAAAACACAAACAAAAAGGCCGAATGGTGCAGAGAAAACATAAAACTATGGGGAATTCTCTCCCTATAGTCCCCTAACCCAGGAGGGGGCCCTGCCTACTCGGCGGACCGATCGCTCTGACAAGTGCGAGCCCGCACGCATACCTGGGCCACTGGCACATCCCTATCAGGGAGCCCTAGCACAGAAGAAAGGTGATACAGAAAACCAAATGAAACAGAAAAGAACTTAGCTAGCATGGAGAGCTTCAGCCAAGGCGTGTTCCTCCGTCGCTGTCCAAAGGCAACTGAAGTATTGACCAGCACAGGAGATAATGCTGGCACTGTTTAAGTAGGTGCCAGGCTACTCAGCACCAGGTGCTGACTGACATTACTCCTGCAGCTACCACACCCCTCAGCTCCAGGAGAAGCAAGGGCACACCCAAAACCTGGTCTGGCCTGCAAGCAAGCTGCAGGCCTCAGAACGGCTGCAACAGTGGGAATGGAGAGAACTATCAGGCACCCCAAGGTGCCTAATTGAGTTTATGTACATTTTATCCTGATCGAAAACATCTCTTTAGCATAGCTTGAAGTATCTTTGTATTGCTGTTGTTACATTCAATAAAATATATATTGAACCATAAAATACACTCATTGTACAAAAAAAATCAAGCACCTAGCAGAAGTTATAGGAATCAAATGAAACTTTCTCTATGTGATTGTAACACTGATATAAGTAAGTCATTACAATATCAGAGCAAAAGGATAGTTTATCGCAGAGATAATTTATTGCATCTCTAACAACCGGATGCACATTGTGCTTTATTGTGAAAAATTAGTCTATGGGCCTATTCAGACGGGCGTATATCGGTCGGGTTTTCACGCCCGGCCGATATACGCTGCCCCTTTCTGCAAGGGGAGGAGTCAGGACGAACTGGGAGCTAGTGCACTGAGCTCAGGACCCTTCTTTGCCCTCTCTCCACCACTCACCACTGTTTGTAATGGGATGGGCGGGGCAGGGGCGTGGCTAAGTTTGGCAAGCAGTGAGTGGACAATGTTTGTTCTTCAGTCTAGGTAGAATCCCTGCTGCCCAGTTCATGGTAAGAGCTGTGACCTGGACTTCTCAGCTACAGCTATATGCTGCTTTGATTGGCCAATGCTGCCATGTGAGCAACATTGGCCAGTCAGAGCAACATGTAGTGTCGTAGACTACTAATGCATACTAATGGAGGGTCGCTTTAAGCCCAACATAGGAATGCAAGTCTACTGTAAAACTTTTGCCTTTCAGACACTTATTTTTGTATAGGTAAGATACTAATTCTTCCTCTGCAGTTTTTATTCTGTTCTAAAACAAAACTTTTTTTTATTTCATCTGAAAATTTTAGATTTCTCATTATACATTTCAGCTCTTATTTATTTGACATGTGGGCTCAAAATGTTGCCATAGCAATACAATGCAGGATCTAAATGACAAAAATAATGCATTGGTAGGCAATTCGATAGTGGCAAAAAGTAACACAGATTTCCAATAAAAAGTTATTAAATAAAGCTTTTCTAGCCAGATTATTTGAACTTATTATTTAGTATAGGACAGAGACTCATAAATCATTTTTTCCATCTTCACCTCATTCTTTTCAACATGATCAAAGTCTTCTCATTAACTCTTCAAAATGGCTCTCCACAGTCTTTTTTGTTGTTTTTGTAAGACAGATGTGGCTTACTGAACCCTTAAGGGACCTTTCACATGGGACGAAATTAGTCTGCTCGGACATTTCTGCTACACAATGCTATCACTATGGGGCTTGAATTTCACACCTGTTAAAATACGCTTGTCTTTACTTCAAAACCACAAGATTAAATTCTGCAACAGAAAAGCTTTCTGCTGCAGAATTAAGAACGTCTTTCAGAAATGTTGCAGATTTTTATCATACAGGAGATGTAATTCCGCAAGTAAAGTCCGTGGGTAAAAAAAACAAGAAAATAAGCAAGAAATTCTGCAGAAAGCATTCCAGTTAAAAATGCAACAAAATCCACAATAATTGACAAAATCTGCATCTGTACTGCATCTTGCAGAGAATTCTGTCCCGTATATAGGGTCCCTAAAAGTTGAAACCTATGTTGGCATTAAGGGTTGAAGGATTTTTTTATTCTTTGACAAGGTGCATTTTGATCTGGGTTGTTATGGATGTGGCATAACCATTATGCATACAATACTTTTTTTTTTTTCAAAAATGAAGGACTTTGTAAGCAAAAAAGATGATTTTGGATGTAAATGGGTGTGGCCTAGAGCATGATGTGAGTCGTTGAAACACTAGAAGTGCTCCCACCTGTTATGCTAGCTTCGTTTTCTTCCTGAGGCAGGGTTTCTAATTTTACTGCACTAGCTACCTTGCTTATCCCTGGGTATTTGATTGTGCTGCATCATGGTTCCTGTTGTGGAGGAGCAGAGAAGTGTAGGAGCAGTGATCGCAGAGGCTAGTCTTTTGTGAGGCCTGTCAATTCTCATTTAAATCAACGTGAGTCATGCCTGTAGTTACAAATGCCGGCCACTACATAGAAGTCAGAGCATAGACTTCTGCTGCTTTTGCTCCAACCTCTGCATAATTGTGCCACTGTCAGCAAGAGCATGATCAGCTGATTGGTCGGAGTCCTAAGCGACAGACCACAGCCGATCAACCAGAGGATGGCAGCATCAAGGTGTAGTAGAAAAATAGAGAACTCTTTATTCTCCCATGATGACTCATGGGAGAATAAAGAGTTCTCTATTTTTCTACTACACCTTGATGCTGCCATTCTTTATTCATTATTGACATTTGATACGGAATTGGTCTTATCCGTGGACGGCTGCTACATCTCCTACCAGGATCCAACCACATGTGTGGGTTTATTTTTTTGCGCTGCTAGCAACTTGCTATATCTATCCAGAGGATGGGTCATCAATTGTATTCTTCTTGGGAAAACTCCTTTAAGGAATGTAGTAGCAACACTTCCTAATGAATAACTTGGGTTGGATGGTCTTCCAAATGAATTTTTTAAGCGCTACCAGAATATGCTGCTGCCACATTTATTGATCGTGTTTAACGAATCATTGCATGAAGGTATACTTCCACCATCCATAAGGGATGATATGATTCATTTAATTCCTAAACCAGGAAAGCATTTGTCTATTTCTGATTCCTGCGGTCCAATATCTCTGTTGTCCACTGATGTTAAAATCTTGGTGAAGGAACTTTAGAAGAGATTAGTTTTGGTAATGACTCATTTAATGATGCGTATAAGTCTGGCTTCATGCAAAATAAATCAACTGTTAATAATTTAAGGAGGTTTATCGTAATCTTCAGGTGGAGTGTGGAGTTTGCGGGAGCAGGGCTGTTTTTTCACTTGACATTATCAAGTGTTACTATTCATGGACTGTTCTTCATAGAATGGGTCTTGGTGGGAAATCTGTGGCATGGGTTAAACTGCTCTATAGAATGCCAAAAGTATGAGTGAGGGTAAATGGTTGTATTTCTGGATGGTGTTAGAAAGGGGAACAAGGCAGGGGTGTCCCCTGTCCTGTCTTCTTTTTGCCTTGCCAATTGAGCCCTGGGCTGGTTTGATAAGGCAATTATCTGATATAGCTGAATTGCAGTATGAAGAAATTTAGGAATGTATCTCATTATATTCAGGTCATCTGTTGTTGAACACGGGAATGTGCATAGATTGATGATTCCTATGTCCATTTTTTATATATTTGGTAAAATCTCAGGTCTCACTGTTTACTGGGGAAAATCTGTTATTCTTCTTTTAGATCCCTTGCAAGTGGACAATTCATTAGAACATACGCAATTTCAAATAGTGAAGGAATTCAAATATTTGGTAGTTGTGGTATCTTCTAAGCCTCAAGATTATATTTCTACCAATCTGCTTCCACTGATATGAAATTTTGAGGATAAGGTCAAGTTCTGGAATCATCTTTCATTGTTGACAATTGGCAGAGGAAATCTTAACAGAACATTTTTTTAATGCTACACCTCATTTATTTATTTCAAAACTCTTCTGCTTTCTTCATGATATTTTTTCAGACTCCATACGATATTTAGGAGTTTATTATGGAATAAGAAATCTGCTAGAATTAAATTAGAAACTCTTCAACGGGATGAGCAGTCTAGGGGGTTGGTAATTCTAAATGCTTAGATAGATTTTTAGTCATCTCAAGTGCAAAAAGAAGAGGTTGAAGAGGTGGGGAGCAAGAAATGGGATGGGATTGAATGACAGATTGTTTTCTAAAGTGACAGGTTGTAGCCCCCTTCCCCCTATAATGGTATGTGGGAGTGGGATAAACAAAGAAAAAAATGGGCCATAGACAACAATTATTTTAAGAATAAAATTATGAAATAAATTTTAAGCAGCTAAACCCTAACTTGACAGTTTGTCAAGTTGGAAGGGTTTTCACTATAGCAGAAAAATAGGGGTAATCTTTTTGAAAACAGGTACATTCTAGAGGTCTTTTTTGTAGTTTTGAACAATTTAGAGAGCTTTATAATGTTCCCAATAGTTATTTTTTCCAGTTCTTTCAGTTACCTTATGCATTTGTTGCTCAGACCCAGTCAGTATTTATTCTTACAGTTCAACACCCTTTGGTGAATTTTTTTAGGTGTTCTGGAGCTATGAGGGGTGTAATATCTTATTTATATAAATAGATATTTTCTTACTATTGCCAGTAAAGGAAAAAGACAAATGGAAAAAAAGATTTAGTGAAGATGAATGGGCTGTAGTGTTGCATACGATTCCATTGATATCTATATCTGAAAGTCGAGTTTCAAAATTCTATTTGTATAGAGTTTATTATACTCCATTAAAGTTGTTTAACAAGGGTATTAGATTAAACTCAAACTGTGCAAAATGTTACATGGATGGTGAATAGTTAACCCCTTAATGCCATAGGACGGAAGTTTGTCCTGACTTTAGGCAAAAGGACGTAAACGTATGTCCCATGAATGGCAGCAGCTCAGAAGCAAGCCCACACCTTTCTGCAGCTAACGCCAGGCGTGACTGAGAAAACCCACTGTTAACCCCTTACATGCCATGGTGTATTGTTGATTGTGGCATATAAAGGGTTCCCAGAGGGAGTATGCTCCATTTGTGTTGTCATCAGCCCTCTGCTATATAATTGCGTAGGGCTAATGGATTGCATGGCAACTGGATGCCAGACAAGCTGTCTTAGGAACAGCGATACACTAGTAACGCCAATCGTAGGAACGTCAGATGACTAGTCATGTAGCCTTGCAAACATAACATGACTAGAGTCATTTAATGCTGTCATGTGATCAGCCTCCACATGGCCTCCTTCCCTCTCCCCTTTCTCCTCCTGCTTGATAAAGAAAGTTATATTGTATACCTTTGAAATGTGTTTCATTATACACCGGTCTATAGTATGTTTGTATGTATGTTTATTATCTTTAAATAGAAGAATTAATCAATTGAAGCCACTCAAGAGTCCCTAGGATTACTTAGGACCTAACTGGATTTAGAGGAGTCGTAACTTGGAACAGGACTGCTTTACAAAGTAAGTGAATCTATCTTTCATATTGTTTATTAGCCATTCTCCAGGAGCATGGGGATTTTCATTATATTATTTTGTTGGATTCCAGACAATGGCATCTGGGTCCATGGCCTATGATCGATATTATAAGTGATAATGCTTTGCAGTATAGAAGTACTGCAATGCATTATCAGAGTGATCATAGCTTTTCTGGTGCAAGTGCCCATCACATAAAAAATATAAATTGGAATAAAAATGTAAAAAAAGTAATTAAAACTTCCCATTTTTGCAAACTTCCTTTTTGTATAAAAAAATAAATTGTTAACAAAACACATAAAATATCATTTCAATAAAAATGACCCAACTAAAAAAGATGATTTTTGCTTTTTACCATTTTTTAAAAACTTTTTAAAACTTTTATTTTTTGTTTGCATATATTCTTTATATATGGTCTTTATATAAGGGGAAAGGCTATGGTGTTACAAAAAACAGAAGAAAGGGTTAGAGATAATGAGATCACGGTGAAGTTACATGAAGACAGCCTATGTTGCAGGCAATGTGTGAAATAAGTCATTGCACAATTTACAGAATGCAAAAAATGGTACATCAAAGTATAAAATTACAAATATTTCACATATTTTTTAGGCATTGTATGCAGTTCCAAAGGGTGAACCGACAACATATAAAATACTCCCACCAGCAGTGGACTGGACTTTTCTCTCCCCTTGGGCACCCTATTTTTCCCTACATCAAAAGATAAGACTTCACCCTTTGCACCATCAACTCCATTATCATCTTCTTCCAATGTCCTACAATCCAACCCCCATTATCATCTTCCAGTGTCCTACAATCCGACCCTCATTCTCCTCCAAGGCATACTACTACATTCGGACAGTCAGTCTCCACCGACGGAGCCAGCCCAGGCCCTGCTGTCTTGCTCCTTCACTTCACTCATGCTTACAGTCCATAATCCAGAGACCATAGTGCCTGCATACTGCATGCAAGACTGGACAGATCTGGCTCTCCGTCTGTCAATATTTACCTGCAAACGCATGGTAGCGGGATGTGGGTCCCCTCACTCAGTGCTGTATACGCTGCCACCTATCTGCCAACACAGAGATTAATCTCTCCAGTGGTGACGCATCTGCTGTTGGGGCTCATTAGCATAGAAGACAGGACCCATAACTCCTTCCATAACAGAGGAGGCTTCACTCACCACTACAGACTCCTAAAGAACAGGCTTTGCACAACACTAGCTCAAAGTTGTTGTTTTTTTTCAGTAAGAAAATCCTATATTTTAGCTTTGCATTGCTTATTACATTTTCACGACTTTCTTCAATAAAGGCCTTTTCATTACTCTTCTTTTATGCTTTGCCTAAATAGAATTTGTTTTTATGTATAATGCCTTGATATTTTATACAATACCTAGGGAAAGTACATATCATCGTTAAATAAAACCCATTTTGTAGTTTGCCTAAAAACATCATGCATTCTTTAAATTGCCTATGCATTCTATACAGTGCCTGCTTTTCAGACATTGCCTGTAACATACAGACAATAGATATTTCGACCAATCAATATTAAACATGCTTTTAAAAAGAGAACAGAGAGAAACAGAAAGTTGGTTGAAGTTATAGTTGTTGCAGGAAGGCAGGTAGGCAAGCACTCCTGCACTCTATTCAACCGCCTTCATGGACAGCATAGCAATAAATCACAACAAAAAGGTTACCAAAAATAACATAAGAATAAAAATGTGCCTTCCTATAAAATATTGTAAGAATAATATGTATGTGTTCATGTACTGCACTATGGAAAAATTGAATTGTAGAAAAGGGATAATTTGAGAAGAATTTTGAAAGTTTGTCCACTAGAGATGAGCGAGCACCAAAATGCTTGGGTGCTCGTTACTCGAGACGAAATTTTCGCGATGCTCGAGGGTTCGTTTCGAGTAACGAACCCCATTGAAGTCAATGGGCGACTCGAGCATTTTTGTATATCGCCGATGCTCGCTAAGGTTTCCATTTGTAAAAATCTGGGCAATTCAAGAAAGTGATGGGAACAACACAGCAACGGATAGGGCAGGCGAGGAGCTACATGTTGGGCTGCATCTCAAGTTCCCAGGTCCCACTATTAAGCCACAATAGCGGCAAGAGTGGGCCCCCCCTCCCAACAATTTTTACTTCTGAAAAACCCTCATTAGCAATGCATACCTTAGCTAAGCACCTCCAACAAAGCACAATCACTGCCTGCATGACACTCCGCTGCCACTTCTCCTGGGTTACATGCTGCCCAATCCCCCCCCCCCCCCGCACGACTCAGTGTCCACAGTGCACACCAAAGTGTCCCTGCGCAGCCTTCAGCTGCCCTCATGCCACGCCACCCTCATGTCTATTTATAAGCGCATCTGCCATGAGGAGGAACCGCAGGCACACACTGCAGAGGGTTGGCATGGCCAGACAGCGACCCTCTTTAAAAGGGGCGGGGCGATAGCCCATAATGCTGTACAGAAGCAATGAGAAATCCAATCCTGTGCCACCTCCATCAGGAGCGCCACCTACCCCCAGCAGACACGCAGTACACTGAGGACGGTCATAGGCAGCCCAAAGATAGTGTTTTTCCCAAATTTGTTTGAAAAAGCCCACTGCCTATATAGACAGTATATCTCTTTCACCTTTCCCACTGTCCCTGCCTCACCAGTACTGGCCCTATACTATGTAAAATTACTGCAGACTGTTTCCCTCTGGACGGGATGACGGCGGTGATGTAACGGGCAAGCAGAGCCAGGAAACAGTTTTGCGCAAGCCTGCTGTAACACTTAGCTGCGTATTAATTAGGACTACTACCCCAGCAGACACGCAGTACATTGAGGACGGTCACAGGCAGCCCAAAGATAGTATTTTTCCCAAATTTGTTTGAAAAAGCCCACTGCCTAAATAGACAGTATATCTCTTTCACCTTTCCCACTGTCCCTGCCTCACCAGTACTGGCCTTATACTATGTACAATGACTGCAGACTCAGGACGCAATGCTCTGCACGCCCGATATCCCCCCCCAAAAAAAGTGCAACACTGCTAAAAGCAGCCTCAACAGTACTGCACACGGTCAGATGTGGCCCTAAGAAGGACAGTTGGGGTTCTTCAAGCCTAAGATAACTCCTAACGCTCTCCCTATAGCAGCATCAGCATCAGCAGAACTTTCCCTGATCTATGTCAGAATGCATCTGTGGCGAGTCGCGGGCGGGGCAGATTTAAATACTCGGGTGACACCTGATCTCCCCCGCCACTCACTGCAGGGGGGTGGGATAGGGCTGGAACATCACAGGAGGAAGTTGTAATGCCTTCCCTGTCTTTCTATTGGCCAGAAAAGCGCGCTAATGTCTCAGAGATGAAAGTGAAAGTAACTTGAACATTGCGTAACGAGCATCTCGAACACGCTAATACTCGAACGAGCATCAAGCTCGGACGAGTACGTTTGCTCATCTCTATTGTCCACTAATCCCATATAAAGTAACATTTGTCATAATTTTCTTTGACCACTTATTTGTTTAAAGGAGTTTATTTTAATTTTGTTTAAACACTACAAGATTGATGGGATATCTGTGTTTCTCCAATCCCTGGGAATAAGTACTTTTGAAGTGTTAAGTAAGTATGGAATTATTGACGATAATTCAAAAATGTATTTGTAATATGAAGTTAAAGTTAATTAATTCAATTAAATTAGAATGGTTTCTCCAAGACATAAGGCAAATGTTCAATTTTTCTTCTAACTGTTATTTTTAATGTCCCAGAAAAGCTCTTTTAATTAAATTAAAATTTAAATAAATTCAGAGGAGACGACAAATCTGAAGCCTATAAACAAGCTGATCATTTCTTGCGGTTTAGTCCAAAATGGACTAAAATATACCGGATCTGTAGGAAGGTGCCTGTGTCCATAGAGCAGCACCAAACATCATGGAGAGTAATCAGGATTGATTTTTATTTAGCAGATTAGATGTTTTGCACCTCCTGGAAGTTTCTTTATAGTTTACTTCTTAAATGTGTGAGGACATATATATTTTTTTTACTTTTTTACCTTTTCTGTTTTTCTAAGTCCCAGTAGAGAACATGAACATGCAATCTTCTGATCTCTAATATAATACACTGAAATAGTATAGTATTGCATTGTGTTATGTCTGTAAATGTACATCTAACAGACAGCCTATTAGGCCGTGTTTTGCGCTATGTGTTGGCCCTTGGCTGCTATGGCAAAACATTGGCACCCAATGATTGCCTGGTGGGAAGGCCAGTGGGGTGAAAAAAGAGCTCCCTTTCTCTGTTGACCACTTAGATTTAATGATCAGCATTGACTATGTCATATAAGGAGCTTGACGGACAGAATTTGAATTATCTCTAATCTTGGCCATTACAGCAAATTACACAAGAAAACTGTCTTACCTGGTTTGCACCACATTTCTTATTTGTTTTTAGATACTTTTGGCCATTTTTACAACCCTCTCGACAAAAGGGTGTGGTTTCATGAAAAGTGGGTGTGACCTACATGAGACATTGTACATCAATAATTGTGCCAACTCTAGGTGATATAAAGTTAAACTAGGTAGACTGGAGATGTGCATGATTTATCATTCAGCAGAGTCACAGTGATAAGTCTGTCACATTGAGAGACTGTCTAGTCAATATTAGTAAATCCGCTCCATATGCCTTTATTTCAACATAGATTGAGTCACGTTGTATAATAGATTCCATCATTTCTGTACACTTCATAGCACATAGTTTTGCTTCTATTTTTTCATATGGTTATTCCCTCCATTTCTAGATAACCTGCTGCGAATACTTATTACCCCTATATTAGAGGATTACATTATTCACCTGTGCTACAAATGTATTACTTTGAAACTCGCTGCAAGTTGTATAATTTAATAATAATCTAATGAGCCACATAATACATGACTACTATTCAACTAGTCTTATTGGTAGCTTTTCTACAGTCTGACTTCAGTAAGCAATTTGCTATTACTGTGGTGTGACAAATTAGATAGATATCTCCAGCTAAATCATGTTTTCTATGCTTTAATTGAATATATGCCTGTCAAAAGACTTCATAAATGTAATACAAACTGTGCAAGGTTCTGCCATGTGTCCCTTCATTTTCATTATCTACTTAGTTATCATTGCCTTGATGTTGCTATTAATTCTAGAAATGCTTAAAGAGGACTTGTAATCTCTCGTGACATGTCTGTTTCACTAAATACTTGTAGGCCCCATGAAATAACGCGGGAGAATATTTTCTTTAACCCTGTGATATGCTCTGTTATTCCTCCTAAATTGACAACTGGGTGTTACCATTTTCCTTGTACTTCCTCCTTCATAGTCTAGTACTATCTGCAATTATTGTGTCAAATCAATGAGAGCAAAGACTACTATTACACTTTCAGTTCCAACTCCAATGTGGATGTGTGGCTTGGTTGTACTGAGAGTGGACTGGGGGATCAGATAATCAGCAAACTCCCATCGATCAACTATTAATGACCTGTTCTGAAGATAGATCATCAATAGTGAATGCCTAGAAAACCCAATTACGTCTTCCCACTGTCAGGCAGACATCCGTGGCATGCCTGGGAGCCTTCACAGGCAACAGGCTGCCTAAGTAACCAAATGTCAGCCTGTGATTTCATTGTGAGCCATTCAGATGACAAATGGAGTCCCCTTTCTGTTGGACCATATAAATGCCAATACTGGCATCCGAAAGGCTAACAGTCTGAATCCAACCCTGGCCATTCCAAATGGAACGGGCTCGGCTCCTAAGTCTGCTCCATACAATGACACCCACTGAGTGCTGTTCATGTAGGGTGCTCATCAGTAAAGAGCTAATGTGGTGTCCTGTGCAAATGTGAAATGTGCTCACATCTCGTACGGCAATATGTAACCTTGACCGGCTGATCAAGGACTGCATACATGGCACAAGATGCACACTGGATGGCATTTCCAAGCATGGATCACATTCTAGTGGGGATCTACAAATTAACTTAAAAAAAGAACGAAGATCAACTAGATCGCTCTCACTCATGTATCTCCACCCTTCCACACTCACTCACGTGTCTCTGCCCATTGTGCTCACTCACATATCTCCATCCGCTGTCACTCACATGTCTCAGCTCTTCTGCACTCACTCACGTGTCTTCGCCCATTCGCATTCACTCACATGTCTCCACTTGTTCGCGCTCAATCACATGCCCACCACTTGCTCACAATAACTTACGTGCCTACCACTCATTCACAATCACAGACTTAGAATATGCTTATCTGCATGGCAATCTTCTTCCTCACAGCTGCTTTTCACCCAGGTCAGGCTGCCAGCTGAAATCACTCACTAGGTGCCTATTCTTCTTCCTCTCCAGTGTCTGGCTGTCACTGACGTCACTCACTAGGCCTGATCCTCTATCTCTCCCCAGTGTCCGCTCTCTCTGGCCGGCTTCTGCCGCTGTCACTCCCAGGCGCTGGGCATTTTGGTGTCCCCACATAACGCCTGAGCAAACGGTAAAAAATTTGTTGCATCTTTAGACTGCATGGTCTAACTATTAGTAGAGAGGTTAGTGAATGTTCCCCACTATGTACAGAAGTCATTGACTTAAGTATATAAAGTGTATACACAACTATTAGAATCTTATTGTTAGAATGATACAAAATGGAAAGAGCTTATAATATGAAGATGTAATTAAGAATGAAAGTTTATAGATTGCATTCATCTAATCCAAAGTTTCTGCCTCTGTGAACAAAACATCCGTTATTCATTGGCCCCCTCTGTTTTCTCTCACCCTGAAAACAAAGCTTGAGCATGCAGAAGCCTTACAGTGAAGCTGTGAAATGACAATCTGTCACCTTCCCATCACAGGACGATGCGGCTGGAAGTGTCAGCGGTGTCATTTCAATTTATGTGCATGCAGGTCGTAGAAAGGCAAGCAGTCAATGTAGGAGCACTTTGCTTAAAAATTCCATAAAAAAATAATGGGAAGGATTAATAATACTCTAATATTGACATTAAAATTGTTTTGATGAAAGTGATTTTCCCATATTTACTGCATGGTCATGAAGCAAATCTATCAACATCCAGTAATACTTAGATGTTGCAGGGAGGGCTAGTTTTTCATAAATCAATCTATATAAAAAGTCAGCAAAAGTTAAGGAACGTTTACTTTCTGTGTGAATTCGGTATTATTTAAATAGATTAAAAATTGTATTCTTCATGTAGTCACATGACCACCAGTATGTGTCATATGTATAATAAAATGGTTGTCCACTTGTAAACTATTGACGGCCTATCCTTAGGATAGGCCATCAATAGTACATTGGTGGAGTCCAGTTCCCATGAAGCTGCTGTTTGGCTTTGTATTAGGTTTGCAGCAAGTCATAACAGCAAAAGGTGCTCTACTAAGTTCTAAAGGGGCTGAAAACTTCTAACACTGTAGTAGTCATTATAAGCAGCATTTGGTGGCGAATTTGGCGAAACCACTTATTATACAGTCATTGTCAGAAAAAAAAAATACAGCCCCTAGGAGTAGTTGCTGTTTTGCGGCAAAACTCGGCATGCAGTTACATCTCAGGAAGATATGCAAATGATTGGAGTTGTGGCATAATTAGGTGATTGGACTTGCCACCTAAGGTCCTCAAAGTGGTTCCACCCTTAGCCACTAAAAGGACTCTCAAAGGCTACTTTTGTATAGTGGGCCTCTTATTTTGCTTGTGTAGAGCTTGTTGACCACAAGACTCTACAATGCAATCCAAGATACTGTGTACAAGTAACAGAGTTTGAGAGATGGCGCATTATTGGAATGTAAGGAGCTGGATGACCGTATTGACAAACTGCCCACCACCTGGGCCGTTCTTACAAGACTGTTAATAGGTATTTAGATTAGTGGCACCGTGGTTACAGGCTGAATGACATTTGGTCTCACAACGCCCATTTTGTGCACTGCCTTTGACTCCCACTCATCGTCGCCTCCATTTACAATAGTGTCGTGAACGATGAAAATGGATTGCTACAGAGTGGAACTGGGTTTTCTTCAGTAATGAAACCAGGTTTAGTTTGGGCACTTATAAAGGTTGTGTTCGTGTACGGAGACATAGGAGTAACGCTTAAATCCTATTTTTGCTGTGGATCGGCACACTGCACCCACTGCTTGTGTAATAGTCTGGGGGACCATCACACATGACAGTTGGCCACCTCTAGTGGTGGTACAAGGAACAATGACAGCTCAGCTATATCCTGCAGCCACATGTGTTACCTCTCATGGTAGAGCTTCCAAAAGGCATTTTTCAGCAGGATAATGTTTGGCTGCCCACTGCAAGGGTGTCACAGGAAGCCTCTACAACATTGCCACACATCTCTAGCCTGCTTTTTCAGCAACTAGAACATATAGGGGACCATCTGGAATACTGACTTCAACAGTCTATGAGTTTGCACAATCTAGAGGCTCAGTTACAGCAAATATGGACCAACATGCAACTGGATGCTATATGGAACTTGCATGGCTCTATGCCTGCCCATATCACATCTTGTATCCAAGCTAGAGGTGGTACAACAGGGTACTAAAGCCTCCATGCCCACCTGTGTCATATCTTGTATCCAAGCTAGAGGCAATACAACAGGATACTAGAGCCTCTATGCTTGCCCGTATCACATCTTGTAGCCAAGCTACAGGCAGCCCAACAAGGTACTAGAGCCTCCATGCCTGCCTGTATTACATCTTGTATCCAGGCTAAAGGCAGTATAACAGGGTATTAGAGCCTCCATGCCACCTGTATTACATCTTGTATCTAAGTTAGAGGTGGTACAACAGGGTATTAGAACCTCCATGTCCCCCGTATCACATCTTGTATCAAAGCTAGAGGCGGGACAACTAAAGCCTCCATGCACCCTGTATCACATCTTGTATCCAAGCTTGAGGTGGTATAACAGGGTACTAGAGCCTCCATGCTTGCCCATATCACATCTTGTATCCAAGCCAGAGGTGGTACAACAGGGTACTAGAGGCTCCATGCCCACCCGTATCACATCTTATATCCAAGCTAGAGGCAGCCCAACAGGGTACTAGAGCCACATGCTTAAGGGGTTACATTTTTCTTGTTTGATTGTTTTTCGCAAAGAGCTGAAAGTTTGTAAATTTGGCAAATTAACATAATATGTAATGGGGGTTGAATACTTTTGATTGTAACTAGAGATGAGCGAACGTACTCGTCCGAGCTTGATACTCGTTTGAGTATTAGCGTGTTCGAGATGCTCGTTACTCGTAACGAGTACCACGCGATGTTCGGGTTACTTTCACTTTCATCTCTGAGACGTTAGCGCACTTTTCTGGCCAATTGAAAGACAGGGAAGGCATTACAACTTCCCCCTGTGACGTTCAAGCCCTATACCACCCCCCTGCAGTGAGTGGCTGGGGAGATCAGGTGTCACCCGAGTATAAAAATCGGCCCCTCCCGCGGCTCGCCACAGATGCATTCTGACATAACTGAGGGAAAGTGCTATCGTGCTGGAGCTGCTATAGGGAGAGTGTTAGGAGTTATTGTAGGCTTCAAGAACCCCAACGGTCCTTCTTAGGGCCACATCTAACTGTGTGCAGTACTGTGGAGGCTGCTTTTTGCAGTGTTGCACTTTTTTTTTTTTTTTGGTATATCGGCCGTGCAGAGCATTGCGCCCTGCAGTAATACTCCAGGGACAGAAGTGCTTAGGCAGGGAGAGCGTTAGGAGTATTTTAGGCTTCAAGAACCCCAACGGTCCTTCTTAGGGCCACATCTAACCATGTGCAGTACTGTGGAGGCTGCTTTTTGCAGTGTTGCACCTTTTTTTTTTTTTGGTATATCGGCCGTGCAGAGCATTGCGCCCTGCAGTAATACTCCAGGGACAGAAGTGCGTAGGCAGGGACAGAAGACATATTAATATTATTGATTGAATATAGGCAGTGGGCCTTTGCTAAAAAAAATTTGGGCAAAAAATCTATTTGGCCTGCCTGTCACTGTGCTCAGTGTTCTGGGTCTGTCTGTGCTGGGTGTAGTAGTTCTACAAAATCATACGCAGCCAGCTAAGTGTAACAGCAGGCTTGCGCCAAATTATTTCCTGGCTCTGTCAGGGCTCTGAAATCACCGCTGTGTTGCAGTTGACAGTGCAACACTCTGCAGTTCTGTGACATACTCCAGGGACAGAAGTGTGGAGGCAGGGACAGAAGACATATTCATTGAATATAGGCAGTGGGCCTTTGCTAAAAAAATTTGGGCAAAAAATCTATTTGGCCTGCCTGTCACTGTGCTCAGTGCTCTGGGTCGGTCTGTGCTGGGTGTAGTAGTTCTACAAAATCATACGCAGCCAGCTAAGTGTTACAGCAGGCTTGCGCCAAATTATTTCCTGGCGTTCCGTAAACGAAGTCAGCCTCCAACCACAGGCCAATAAGCGGCACATTTAATTACAGCGTTCTGTTTCTGCACTACTGGTAATACACCATGCTGAGGGGTAGGGGTAGGCCTATAGGATGTGGACGCGGGCGAGGACGCGGAGGCCCAAGTCAGGGTGTGGGCACAGGCCGAGCCAGTGCGGTGGCCAGGGGTAGAGGCAGGGCCAGACCGAATAATACACCAACTGTTTCCCAAAGCGCCCCCTCGCGCCATGCCACCCTGCAGAGGTCAAGGTGCTCTACGGTGTGGCAGTTTTTCACAGAGACGCCTGACGACCGACAAACAGTGGTGTGCAACCTTTGTCGCGCCAAGATCAGCTGGGGAGGCACCACCACCAGCATGTACAGGCATATGATGGCCAAGCACCCCACAAGGTGGGACGATGCCCGTTCACCGCCTCCGGTTTGCACCACTGCCTCTCCCCCTGTGCCCCAACCTGCCACTGAGATCCAACCCCCCTCTGAGGACACAGGCACTACCGTCTCCTGGCCTGCACCCACACCCTCACCTCCGCTGTCCTCGGCCCCATCCAGCAATGTCTCTCAGCGCAGCGTCCAGACGTCGCTAGCGCCACTGTTTGAGCGCAAGCGCAAGTACGCCGCCACGCACCCGCACGCTCAAGCGTTAAACGTGCACATTGCCAAATTGATCAGCCTGGAGATGCTGCCGTATAGGCTTGTGGAAACGGAGGCTTTCAAAAGCATGATGGCGGCGGCGGCCCCGCGCTACTCAGTTCCCAGTCGCCACTACTTTTCCCGATGTGCCATCCCAGGCCTGCACGACCACGTCTCCCGCAACATTGTACGCACCCTCACCAACGCGGTTACTGCCAAGGTCCACTTAACAACCGACACGTGGACAAGCACAGGCGGGCAGGGCCACTATATCTCCCTGACGGCACATTGGGTGAATTTAGTGGAGGCTGGGACAGAGTCAGAGCCTGGGACCGCTCACGTCCTACCCACCCCCCGAATTGCGTGCCCCAGGTCGGTGGTGGTATCTGCGGCGGTGTATGCTTCCTCCACTAAACCACCCTCCTCCTCCAACGCAACCTCTGTCTCGCAATCAAGATGTGTCAGCAGCAGCAGCACGTCGCCAGCAGTCGGTGTCACGCGGCGTGGCAGCACAGCGGTGGGCAAGCGTCAGCAGGCCGTGCTGAAACTACTCAGCTTAGGAGAGAAGAGGCACACGGCCCACGAACTGCTGCAGGGTCTGACAGAGCAGACCGACCGCTGGCTGGCGCCGCTGAGCCTCCAACCGGGCATGGTCGTGTGTGACAACGGCCGTAACCTGGTGGCGGCTCCGCAGCTCGGCAGCCTCACGCACGTGCCATGCCTGGCCCATGTCTTTAATTTGGTGGTTCAGCGCTTTCTGAAAAGCTACCCACACTTGTCATACCTGCTCGGAAAGGTGCACATTTCCGCAAGTCCCACACGCACGCTGCCACCCTCCGGACACTGCAACATCGGTTTCATCTGCCAGTGCACCGAATGCTGTGCGATGTGCCCACACAGTGGAACTCTACGCTCCACATGTTGGCCAGGCTCTATGAGCAGCGTAGAGCTATTGTGGAATACCAACTCCAACATGGGCAGCGTAGTGGGAGTCAGCCTCCTCAATTATTTACAGAAGAGTGGGCCTGGTTGGCAGACATCTGCCAGGTCCTTGGAAACTTTGAGGAGTCTACCCAGATGCTGAGCGGGGATGCTGCAATCATTAGCGTCACCATTCCTCTGCTATGCCTCTTGAGAAGTTTCCTGCAAAGCATAAAGGCAGACGCTTTGGAATCGGAAACGGAGGCGGGGGAAGACAGTATGTCGCTGGATAGTAAGAGCAACCTCATGTCTATATCTCAGCGTGTTCAGGAGGAGGGGGAGGAGCATGAGGAGGAGGGGGAAGAGACAGCTTGGCCCACTGCTGAGGGTACAGTTGCAGCTTGCCTGTCATCCTTTCAGCGTGTATGGCCAGAGGAGGAGGAGGAGGAGGATCCTGAAAGTGATCTTCCGAGTGAGGACAGCCATGTGTTGCGTACAGGTACCCTGGCACACATGGCTGACTTCATGTTAGGATGCCTTTCTCGTGACCCTCGTGTTACACGCATTCTGGCCACTACGGATTACTGGGTGTACACACTGCTCGACCCACGGTATAAGGAGAGCCTTTCCACTCTCATTCCCGAAGAGGAAAGGGGTTCGAGAATGATGCTATACCACAGGGCGCTGGTGGACAAACTGATGGTAAACTTCCCATCCGACAGCGCAAGTAGCCGAAGGCGCATTTCCGCGGCCCAGGTAGCAGGGGAGGCGCAGAGATCAGGCAGCATGTACAGCGCAGGCAGGGGAACATTCTCCAAGGCCTTTGCCAGCTTTATGGCTCCCCAGCAAGACTGTGTCACCGGTCCCCAGTCAAGGCTGAGTCGGCGGGAGCACTGTAAAAGGATGGTGAGGGAGTACGTAGCCGATCGCACGACCATCCTCGGTGATGCCTCTGCCCCCTACTGGGTGTCGAAGCAGGACACGTGGCCTGAACTCGCGCTGTATGCCCTGGAGGTGCTTGCTTGTCCTGCGGCTAGCGTCTTGTCAGAGAGTGTGTTTAGTGTGGCTGGGGGAATCATCACGGATAAGCGTACCCACCTGTCAACCGACAGTGCCGAGAGGCTTACACTCATCAAGATGAACAAAGTCTGGATTTCCCCAGACTTCTCTTCTCCACCAGCGGACAGCAGCGATACCTAAACAATACGTAGGCTGCACCCGCGGATGGAAGCATCGTTCTCTATCACCATCCAAAACGGGGACCTTTTTGCTTCATCTATCTGTGTATAATATTCCTCCTCCTCTGCCTGCTCCTCCTCCTGAAACCTCACATAATCACGCCGAACGGGCAATTTTTCTTAGGCCCACAAGGCTCAGTCATACAATTTTTCTAAACAATTTTTATACGTTTCAATGCTCATTAAAGCGTTGAAACTTTCACCTCAACCAATTTTTATTTTTACTGGGCTGCCTCCAGGCCTAGTTACCAATTAAGCCACATTAACCAAAGTGATTAATGGGTTTCACCGGCCCTCTTGGTTGGGCATGGGCAATTTTTCTCAGGTACATTAGTACTGTTGGTACACCAATTTTTGGGGGCCCTCGCCTACAGTGTAATCCAATTAATTTGTTGCCCACCTGCATTACAGCTGACGTAACATCAGCTGTGTTGGGCACTGCAATGGGATATATTTATGTACCGCCGGTGGGTTCCAGGGAGCCACCCATGCTGTGGGTCCACAGGGAGTTGTTACTGCATGTGTCCACTTCTAAAGAATCCCGGTCTGACTGGGGCATGCAGTGTGGGCCGAAGCCCACCTGCATTAAACATCACATTATTACCTCAGCTGTGATGGGCAATGCAATGGGATATATTAATGTACCGCCGGTGGATTCCTGGCACCCACCAATGCTGTCGGTCCACACGGAGTTGTAACTGCATATGTCCACTTCTAAAGAACCCCAGTCTGACTGGGGCATGCAGTGTGGGCCGAAGCCCACCTGCATTAAACATGACATTATTACCTCAGCTGTGATGGGCAATGCAATGGGATATATTTATGTACCGCCGGTGGGTTCCAGGGAGCCACCCATGCTGTGGGTGTACAGGGAGTTGTAACTGCATGTGTCCACTTCTAACGAACCCCGGTCTGACTGGGGCATGCAGTGTGGGCCGAAGCCCACCTGCATTAAACATCACATTATTACCTCAGCTGTGATGGGCAATGCAATGGGATATATTAATGTACCGCCGGTGGCTTCCTGGCACCCACCCATGCTGTCGGTCCACAGGGACTTCACAATAGGGAGTTGTACCTGCCTGTGTCTATGAATTAAAAACCCCGGTCAGGTTGGGGCATGCAGTGTGGGCCGAAGCCCACCTGCATTTAACCCCTTAATGACATGGCCTATTTTGAGCTTAAGGACCAAGCCTTATTTTTCAAATCTGACATCTGTCACTTTCTGTGCTAATAACTTTTGAATGCTTTTACTTATCAAGGTAATTCTGAGATTGTTTTTTCGTGACATATTGTACTTTATGTTAGTGTAAAAATTTCATCAATAAATTTTGTCCTTATTTGGAAAAAAAATCCAAATTTACTGAAAATTTGGAAAAATTCACAATTTTCAAACTTTGAATTGTTTTCTTTGTAAGATAGAAAGTCAAACACCACAACATAGTTATTAATTAACATTTCCCATAGGCCTACTTTACACAGCAATCATTTTTTAAGTGTTATTTTACTTTTTGCAGACTCCACAAAGTATATAAATTTAGCAGTAATTTTTCACATTTACTAGCAAATTTCAAAATCTAAATTTTTTAAGGACCAATGCAGTTCAGACATAGTTTTGCCGAGCCTGTATATCAGAATCCCCCATGAATTGCCCCATTTTAAAATCAGCACCCTTCAAAGTATTCAAAATGGCATTTAGAAAGTTTATTAACCCTTTAGATGTTTTACAGGAATTAAAGGAAAGTGCATCAAAAATTAGAACAGTTCCTTTTTTCTACTGATTTTCAATATAAAACCTTTTTTTTTATATAAAACAGTAGGAGTTAGCAAAGAAACAAAACTTGGAATGTATTACCCAGATTCCGCAGTTTTTAGAAATGCCCCATATGTGGACGTAGCCTGTTGTATGGGCACATGGTAGGTCTCAGAAGGAAAGGAGCGCTTCTTGTCTTTTTGAATGCAGATTTGGCAGGAATAATTTTCAGACCCCATGTAGTGTTTGCAGTGCCCCTGAGGTAGCAGTACATTTGAAACCCCCAATAACTGACCCCATTTTGGAAACTACACCCCTCAGGGAATTTATT
This sequence comes from Eleutherodactylus coqui, assembly GCF_035609145.1. Taxonomy (NCBI): domain Eukaryota; kingdom Metazoa; phylum Chordata; class Amphibia; order Anura; family Eleutherodactylidae; genus Eleutherodactylus; species Eleutherodactylus coqui. The sequence goes on along the minus strand of NC_089842.1, from coordinate 63,948,999 downwards.
AAGGGGTGTAGTGAGCGGTTTGAACCCACAGATGTTTGAGGAATTTTTTTTAACAGTTTGAGTTCAATACGAAAAAATCCAATTTTTCACATAATGTTTAGCTTTAGGCCCAGATTTTCATTTTTCACCAGTGGCAGAAGGAAAAACGTACCCCATGATGCGTTACCCAGTTGCTCTCGAACACGGAAATGCCCTATATGTGGACGTAGCCTGTTGTATGGGCACATGGCAGGACTCAGAAGGATAGGAGCGCTTCTTGGCTTTTTGAATGCAGATTTTGCTGGAATAATTTTCAGACCCCATGTAGTGTTTACAGTGCCCCTGAGGTACCAGTGCATTTGAAACCCCCAACAACTGACCCCATTTTGGAAACTAGACCCCTCAGGGAATTTTTTAAGGGGTGTAGTGAGCGGTTTGAACCCACAGGTATTTGAGGAATTTTTTTAACAGTTTGAGTTCAATACAAAAAAATCACATTTTTCACATAATGTTCAGCTTTAGGCCCAGATTTATATTTTTTACCAGTGGCAGAAGGAAAAAACGTACCCCATGATGCGTTACCCAGTTGCTCTCGAACACGGAAATGCCCCATATGTGGACATAGCCTGTTGTATGGGCACATGGCAGGACTCAGAAGGATAGGAGCACTTCTTGGCTTTTTGAATGCAGATTTTGCTGGAATAATTTTCAGACCCCATGTAGTGTTTACAGTGCCCCTGAGGTACCAGTGCATTTGAAACCCCCAACAACTGACCCCATTTTGGAAACTACACTCCTCAGGGAATTTTTTAAGGGGTGTAGTGAGCGGTTTGAACCCACAGGTATTTGAGGAATTTTTTTTAACAATTTGAATTGAGAACGAAAAATTCACATTTTTCCAATAATGCTCAGTTTAGGCCCAGATTTTTATTTTTTACCAGGGGCAGAAGGAGAAAACGTAACCCATGATGTTACCCAACAGGGAAATGCCCCATATGTGAATCTAAACTGTTTTTAGGGCGCAGGGCTCAGAAGGGAAGGACTTAGCATGTGGCTTTATGTACAAGCTGTGCGAAGTACATCAGGGTAAAACGTCAGGGCAATAAAAAAATTAAAATTTCAGGGACGTGTGGTAGATCTTAAAACACTCATTTATACAGAGGCCGGGTTGTGTGGGGCACGTTTCACACTGGTATATGGTGTCTTTTCTTATCCCCTGTTTGTAGCACACTCTGCACCTCTTTTGGGTCCTTCCCTTCGTCGCAGTGGAGGGAATTTCACTGAGAAAATGCTGCCCTGGTACAATTCTTGTGGCCTCGCTTCCAGAAGTACTGGGCCTCTCCCCCACCTCCTGGTCCCCAAATATTAGGTCCTTGATAACTTCCTCTTGAAATTCAAGGAATGTCCCCCTGTGGCCTGCACCTCGGAACAGCACGTAGGCATTATACAGTGCCATCTGTACGAGGTGCACGGCCAGTTTTTTGTACCACACCCGTGTTTTCCGCATGGCTCTATAGGGCTCCAGTACCTGGTCTGATAGATCGACCCCTCCCATGTACTTATTATAGTCGAGGACGCAGTCTGGTTTGGGGGTCTCTGCACTGGTACCTCGTACTGGGCAGGGGGTACTGCTGTGGCCGTGTATTGTCGTCAACATAAGGACATCCCTCTTGTCCTTATATTTAAAGGGGTTGTCCCGAGGCAGCAAGTGGGTCTATACACTTCTGCATGGCCATAATAATGCACTTTGTAATGTACATTGTGCATTAATTATGAGCCATACAGAAGTTATAAAAAGTTTTATACTTACCTGCTCCGTTGCTGGCGTCCTCGTCTCCATGGTGCCGACTAATTTTCGCCCTCCGATGGCCAAATTAGCCGCGCTTGCGCAGTCCGGGTCTTCTCCTCTTCTCTATGGGGCTCCGTGTAGCTCCGTGTAGCTCCGCCCCGTCACGTGCCGATTCCAGCCAATCAGGAGGCTGGAATCGGCAATGGACCGCACAGAAGCCCTGCGGTCCATGAAGACAGAGGATCCCGGCGGCCATCTTCAGCAGGTGAGTATGAAGACGCCGGACCGCCGGGATTCAGGTAAGCGCTGTGCGGGTGGGTTTTTTAACCCCTGCATCGGGGTTGTCTCGTGCCGAACGGGGGGGGGGTTTAAAAAAAAAAAAAAACCCGTTTCGGCACGGGACATCTCCTTTAACGCACAATACATTGTCGCTGCATTGGGCCCGGCTCTCACCCCTTCTGAGCAGTTGCCCAAGCAGCGTCTTAGGGAGGCTTTTTTGATTTTTCCGAACAGTGCCACATGCCACTGTTCCTTTGGAAGCGAGGCACTGAAACAGGGGGACACTGGTATAAAAGTTATCCAGGTACAGATGGTAACCCTGGTCTAATAGTGGGTGCACCAGTTCCCACACTATTTTCCCTGTTACTCCAAGCACGGGGGGGCATTCTGGGGGCTCAATTTTAGTGTCCTTCCCCTCGTAAATACGGAACTTGTGGGTGTACCCTGATGTACTTTCACACAGCTTGTACAACTTCACACCATACCGTGCCCGCTTACTGGGCAGGTACTGGCGGAATTTTAGCCTCCCCTTGAAGTGTACCAGGGACTCGTCTACTGCAATGTTTATCTGTGGGGCATACGCCTGGGCAAACTTGGCGTTAAAATGGTCTATTACGGGCCTGATCTTATACAACCGATCGTAATTGGGGTGATCGCTGGGGGGGCACAGCTGGTTGTCATTGTAGTGCAGAAATTTTAAAATACACTCAAAGCGCGTCCTCGACATCGCCATGCGGAACATTGGGGTGTGGTACAAAATATCGGTAGACCAGTACGCCCTGATTGTTGGCTTCTTTATTAGCCCCATGGTTAGTATAAGCCCCCAACATTTTTTTTTATCTCTGGTGCATCCACAGGGGTCCACTTATCGGGTCTGGCATAGCTGGAGGTGGGATTTTCTTCTATAAAATTCTGGGCGTACAAATTCGTCTGGGTAACAATATGGGCAATGAACTCTTCAGAAAAAAAAAACTTGAAGAAGTCCTTCCCTCTGAGCCCTTCCGTGTCAAATTGAATCCCTGGGTTCCCAATAAAATCAGGGATCTGGGGTCTGTAATCTTCCGGGGTACTCCAGTGAGCATCTGATGCATTGGGGTCAGTGGCGGTCCTTGGACGCCTTCTCGGGGGTGCAGGGAGCTCAGACTCGCTGGATGAGGATGAGGATGAGGATGAGGAGTCGGAGAATGCCTAAAAAGTGGGGTCGTCATCACCACTACCTGAGTCCGAGTCTGATGCAATGATTGCATACAGTTCCTCTGAAGTGTACCTCCTGCGGGCCATATTTATATAAAATGGGGCACACGGGGAAAAAGTTTTATTAGATGGGACACTGCGGGATGGGGTGTCGGAAAGAACGCGGAAACTTATGTGGTGTATTCACGTAAGTGTTTTTTTTTTTTATTTTATTTTTTTTACACAGACGAATACACTGACACAACACGGACTAACGACACACTACACACTAGACGGACTAACGACACGCTACACTAACTAATGACGGGTGACGGGACAGGTAACGAAATGGGAACAACAGGAACTTTTTTTTTTTTTTTTTTTTTACACAGACGAATACACTGACAGTACACGGACTAACGACACGCTACACACTAGACGGACTAACGACACGCTACACTAACTAATAACGGGTGACGGGACAGGTAACGAAATGGGAACAACAGGAACTTTTTTTTAATTTTTTTATTTTTATTTTTTTTACACCAAGGGATACACTGACTACACGCTGCGCTACACTACACTGCTGATCGCACGCTACAGCTCACTCACTACACTTCTGATCACACACTACAGATCCCTCACTCACTACACTACACTGCACTTCTGATCACTCACTCCACTCTGCTACACTACACTGCCTGATCAATCACTCACTACACTCACTACACTCCACTGCCTGATCAATCACTCACTACACTCACTACACTACACCACACTGATCACTAACACTCACTCCACTACACCACACTGATGACTAACTCCTCTCCACTACACTGATCACTAACTCCACTCTGCTACACTACACTCCACTCCACTACACTACACTCCACTACACTACACTACACTACACTCCACTACACTACACTCACTCCCTGCCTAATCTACACACTAATCGCTCTTTTTTATCACAGTAGGTGCTCTATCTACAAGCACCGGATGCTTGCACATGGAGCCCCTACTGTAAACAGTGCGAAGTCCGCTGCTGCGCTGTGATTGGTCAGGGAGTTTTTCCCTGACCAATCACAGCGATCGTGGGGGAGGGACCGCTCTGATTGGTCCCCAGCCCGGACGCAGCACTTGTCTGCTAACTATGTCAGCAGACATCACTGCTGTGTCGCCGCGATTGTCACCGCGGCGACACTTTAATGGCATGACGTACCAGGTACGTCATGTTGCGGGAAGTATCCCGCTACCATGACGTACCAGGTACGTCCAGGAGCGGGAAGGGGTTAATCTGACGTTAGCTCTGCTGTCCAGGGCACTGCAATGGGATAAATTTATGTACAGCCGGTGGGTTCCAGGGAGCCACCCATGCTGTGGGTGCACACGGAATTCCCATTGCGGAGTTGTACCTGCCTGTGACTATTTATAAAAAAACGCGGTCTGACTGGGGCATGCAGACACCTTGACAGAATGAATAGTGTGTGGCACATAGGTTCCCCATTGCTATGCCCACGTGTGCAGCTCCAGATGGAGGTGGCACAGGATTGCATTTCTCATTGCTTCTGTACAGCATTGTGGACTATCGCCCCGCCCCTTTTAAAGAGGGTCGCTGCCTAGCCGTGCCAACCCTCTGCAGTGTGTGCCTGCTTTTCCTCTGGCAGACGCACTTATAAATAGACATGAGGGTGGCGTGGCATGAGGGCAGCTGAAGGCTGGGCAGGGACAGTTTGGTGTGGACACTGGGTCGTGGGGGGTGGGGGGGTTGGGCAGCATGTAACCCAGGAGAAGTGGCAGCGGAGTGTCATGCAGGCAGTGATTGTGCTTTGTTGGAGGTAGTGTGGTGCTTAGCTAAGGTATGCATTGCTAATGAGGGCTTTTCAGAAGTAAAAGTTGTTGGGGGAGGGGGGCCCACTCTTGCCGCTATTGTGGCTTAATAGTGGGACCTGTGAACTTGAGATGCAGCCCAACATGTAGCCCCTCGCCTGCCCTATCCGTTGCTGTGTCGTTTCCATCACTTTCTTGGGTTTTGCAGATTTTCACAAATGAAAACCTTAGCGAGCATCGGCGATATACAAAAATGCTCGGGTCGCCCATTGACTTCAATGGGGTTCGTTATTCGAAACGAACCCTCGAGCATCGCGAAAAGTTCGTCTCGAGTAACGAGCACCCGAGCATTTTGGTGCTCGCTCATCTCTAATTGTAACCTCAAAGGGGTTGTCCCGCGCCGAAACGGGTTTTTTTTTTTTCAACCCCCCCCCCGTTCGGCACGAGACAACCCCGATGCAGGGACTTAAAAAAAAAAACGCACAGCGCTTACCTGAATCCCCGCGCTCCGGTGACTTCTTACTTACCGGTTGAAGATGGCCGCCGGGATCTTCTCCCTCGGTGGACCGCAGGGCTTCTGTGCGGTCCATTGCCGATTCCAGCCTCCTGATTGGCTGGAATCGGCACGTGACGGGGCGGAGCTACACGGAGCCGGCATCCTGCACGAGCGGCCCCATTGAGAAAAGAAGACCCGGACTGCGCAAGCGCGACTAATTTGGCCATTAGACGCCGAAAATTAGTCGGCTCCATGGAAACGAGGACGCCAGCAACGGAGCAGGTAAGTGAAAAACTTCTTATAACTTCTGTATGGCTCATAATTAATGCACAATGTACATTACAAAGTGCATAAATATGGCCATACAGAAGTGTATAGACCCACTTGCTGCCGCGGGACAACCCCTTTAAATATTACACATGTGTGGACCGCTGAGCTGTGCTGCATGCAGGTCTGCCTGTGAGAACAGGAAACAAGGAAAGGAAAGTTATATCAGATAGTCACAATAAATCAGTTCAGTAAGCAAAGAGATTTACTGGTGCAGCGTCCCGTAGGGTGACCCCAGACATAGGGCGTACGTTAAGGAGCGGGGAGGGTAAGATGCTGGCTTGTCAAGGGAGCACTCACCACACTCCCTCCCGGAGGGATGCACGTAGCCTCGGCCCGGGCAGCGCTGGGTCTCTTCCACACACCCCTGGATCAGGAATCCAGAAGAATCTACTTTCCCATTCTCACACACATAGGCCGCCTGCAGACGGGCGGGTCGGATGCGGTGGCGAGAATTCTCGCCGCGGGACCCGACCCCAGCGCCTGCAGGGACGAGCGCGTACTCACCGGCGCTTGGCGGCCCCGGCTCTTTCATGTGCCGGCTGCCGATCAGCCGGCGCATGCGCAGACCGGAGCCGGTGGCTGGGTGAGTGACGTTTCTGTGTGAGGCTCTGCGAGCCCCGCACAAAAATAGGACATGCCGCGGTTTGTTTGCCAAGCGACATTTCGCGCGGCCAAACTGCGGCCGTCTGCATAGGAGTGCGTATTGTAATGCACTCCCATGCAGGCTTTTAGTGGCGGAAATCCCGCGGGAAATCTCGCCGCGGGATTTCCGCCCGTGTGCAGGCGGCCTTACATTTATATCCTCACTCATACCACGTGACAGGACATAAATTGATACATTTACAGGCAATCCCCAGGCTTTTGCAAACACTTAACCCATCACACGCTGCAGCTGTGCAATGCATATAACAGAATAACTAGACAAATTTGCACATTGCACTAACATAAGACATGACATGCATGACATTATGGAGGGGGCCAGGAATGGATGTACTGGGCCTCTACACTGTCTCTGCATTTTCAGATGACTTTTCAGGATAAATTGCCATGTGTATACGTGCGCAGTAACAACACTTGCACTCTAAAGGCTTTGTCTCCTATTTCCAGTTTTATCTGAGATGGTTAGAGGAGCAGCTGTTATGTTTCTTGTATACACAGTACATGGGGAAAACAAGACCTCTTCTTCCCTAACTCTCCATTGCACACACATAGTGTATTGTCAGCATGGAGGACAGTGTAGAGCAGTGGTTCCCAAACTTTTTCATCGATGTAGCACTTTTTGAAGCAAAAGTTTCTCATGGAGCCCCATGACCCCAGTGTGGTCAAGGGAGAGGTTAGGGGTGCGGCTTATCACAATACATGATATTTACCTCCATCCTTATAAAAAGGACAGGGCTGTTTAAAAAAAAAACATGGAGGAACGCTGGAGTGCTGGATGGGCTATTGATATACATTATATTTAAAATTAACATGCTGTGGAATTAAATCCCACACCCCATGTCAATATCTGAAGTAGTAATATTAACTCCACAATAGCCCCATTAATATTAACCCTCTCAGTAATATTAACCCCACAGTAGCCCCAGTAGTAATAATAGCCCCAATAATATTAACTCCACAGTAGGAAGTCCTAATAATATTAATCTCACAGTACGTAGCCCTAGTAATATTAACCCAACTGTAGGTAGCCCTACTAATATTAACCCCACAATAGCCCCAGTAATATTAACCCCATAGTAGACCTAGTAATATTACCCCCACAGTGGACCCAGTAGTAATAATAACCCCACAGTGACCCCAATAATAATATTAACTTCCTAATTAATATTAACCCCACTATAGGTAGCCCGAGTAATAATAACCCCACAGTAGGTAGCCCCAGTAATATTAACCCAACAATAGTAGCCCCAGTAATAAGAGCCGCACCCCACCCCCAACCCATATACTTACCTCCTCCTTGTAGTCAGTGCCACTCCTCCTCTTCTCAGTGCTGATCCCGGGTGCATACTGATGGCAGTGTGTGATCCCGGAATGCTTCCTCCCTCTTTCTCTACTGTGGAACTAAGGAGGAGAGGTCAGGGGAGGAGGATCCCAGGTGCACACTGACATCAGAGTGTGCATCGGGATCAGCGTTGCTGCATACTGAGCAGCCGGGGAGCTGCTGCACCCTGGGCAGGTATTCACTATCGTGGTGAGCGTCCGTTAGCATGCGTGCAAGTAAAGAGGGCTCTGCATGGCCACGCTGGCATAAGTGCCATAGGTCCACCCCCACGGCTCAGTCAGAGCCCCTGACTCTCACTCGCGGAGCCCCAAAGGCTCTGCGGAGTGCAGTTTAGGAACCACTGGTGTAGAGCATTACTGAGCAGTGTCGATGTGATTTCAGTATGTGACATATATACCGTAGTAATTCACTCACCAATGTAATTGCAGTAGAGTCTTTCAAGGCAAAATTAACCAGAAATGTTTCTCTTGATGAAGAAATAAGAATTTGTAAAAAAAAAAAAAAAAAAAAAAAACAACTCAAAAGCATTTTCAGATTGCAGTTTGTTGTGCATTTTTGTGTAAATCTGGTGCACATTTCAACACCCCCCTAGGATTCCTATGGTGCCTTAGGTGTGTAAATGCACAGAAAAATAGAGCATGTTGCGAGATGCTCAAACCATGCACAAATACAGATGTCTGAAGCTATCCTTAAACTTTAAATCTGACCATGTGACAGGATAAGATAAGACAGCAGCATATGAATGCAGTCAGGGGGAGAACACAGACACTTGAAGGCCCATGTGCATTAACTGCATGCGGGCCACATCCACCTACATAAGGGCTTAAACACATGGGCGCATGCTCAAATATGCTCGCCACTACGGAGCTTCTTTGCACATAAACTTAACAAAAGTCTTTTTTTTTTACAGTTCAAATTTTGCACTACTGCGCGTGAGTTTAAAAAAAAAGTCAAAAGTCCTGCCTTAACTTTTCTCGCACGCATAAAAGCTATAAAAAGTTACATCGTGTAAGAGTCCTGCTAGCCAAAATGAAACCATTGAAATTAATGGTTTTGTTTCGTCACGTTTTGCGCCCGTGATTTTCACACCCGTGTGTTTAAGCCCTGGCCTGCACTCATATCTTCTTAAAATGAGTAACGGCTGTAAAAACGAAAATCTTTTTTGCTTTTATTATATCTAATGGAGGTCGATTTAGAGATTTTTTTTCACTTTGACATTGAAGAATCTTTATCTACTAATCAATGTGCCCAATTACACCCATTGTGATTCAATAGAACATGCATACCATAAAATGGAAAAAATAGCGTGAATATATTTTATCTGCTCTGTAGCCTGAATCTCAGAATACAAAATTACTATATACCAGTGTAAAAGCTGTTCTTTAGACCCGTGCACATATTCTGCCAGACAAATGAGGCATTTTGAAGCCAACATGGTGATGTCCTGAAGTACCGTATATACCGGCGTATAAGGCGACGGGGCGTATAAGACGACCCCCCAACTGTCACCTTATACGCCGGTATTCAGTGGAGAAAAAAAAAAAAAATTTATTACTCACCTCCCCCGGCGTCCTGTCGCGCTTCGGCAGGATGTCGCTCGCTCCGGCGCTGTCGCTCGCTCCTCGTCCCCGCCGCAGCATAGCTTTCTGAATGCGGGGCTTGAAATCCCCGCTTCCAGAAAGCTAATACACACGCCGGCAGCCATGACATCATTGAATGGCTGTGATTGGCTAAAGCACACGTGGCTTCAGCCAATCACACTATTCAATGACATCATTGAATGGGTGTGATTGCTAACACGTGCGCCTTCAGCCAATCACAGCCATTCAATGATGTCATTGAATAGTGTGATTGGCTGAAGCCACGTGTGCTTTAGCCAATCACAGCCATTCAATGCTGTCATGGCTGCCGGCGTGTGTATTAGCTTTCTGGAAGCGGGGATTTCAAGCCCCGCATTCAGAAAGCTATGCTGCGGCGGGGACGAGGAGCGAGCGACAGCCTGCCGGAGCGAGCGACATCCTGCCGGAGCGCGACAGGACGCCGGGGGAGGTGAGTAATAAAAATTTTTTTTTTTACACTTTTTTTTTTTTTGTATTACCGGCGCATAAGACGACCCCCGACTGCAGAGCAGATTTTTCGGGGTTCAAAAGTCGTCTTATACGCCGGTATATACGGTAAATGTGAGAAATTTTGTTTCCATGTTATATGGAAATGTCTGAGAGTATTCAGCCGCATAATGAGTTCTTACAGCTGAAGAATCTCATCTATGACAGGGTTCTTCTCCCCACAGATCTCTGTAAGCATTAATATACTGAATAAAGAACCTGACCAGTTTGTGATGTTAACTGTTAATAGTATAAACTATGCAGGCTGAATACCTATATAGATCTAATAGTTATCACAGCAAAAAGTTTGCTATACCTGTCCCCAGTATCAATCTGACCAAGATGTGTTCTCAGTAAGACACACCAAGTAATCTTGTAGATATGATACCTTTTAATGGCTAACAAAAGTACAATATGTTGTTGCAAGCTTTCGGACCTCTCAGGATCCGTCCTTAGGCATAATAAAATGTGGTGCCCCACAGCGACCAAGACACGAGGCCCACGCTGAGGAGCTGGGGGGGGGGGAGGGTAGAGGTGTATTTGTCACTGTGGCTCTACCAGACTCCTTCCTGGAGAGACACATGTAACCTCGGCCAAGGTACTGCTAGACTTCTTCCAGGCAACGCCGGGTGGTGGTTACCTGAATAAGTGTGGTGAACTTGAAGTTGTCACGCGTGACACCACCATTCCTTCACACCGTTGAGTATCCGGTGGTTGAATAAAGAAAGTCCACACACACGATTTGAACTTGATCACTCAGTCACTGGGAACAGACAATGACAGGTGAACCTTACTGTAAATCAGGATACAATACAGCTTACTCACATGTGCAGGAAAGACAGCTTTTTGGTGATCGTTCAGGGAGGAGAACTCAGGATGAAACCAAGCCTACAGTTTCAGTTATCTGCATTGCTCCACTCCTGGACACACACACACTCTCCGGGATTCTGAATTAACCCAGAGGAGAAACACGACACTCCCCTGACACTCACTCAGAACTCTTGAGGACGACTCTGCATGGCGGACTCCTTACTCCTTTCTCTCCTCAGAGGTGGTTCTTGGCATGGAAGCACTCAGGGTACCTTTCCTTTTCCTCTATGTGGCTGGCACTCCTACTCCACTCACAACCATTGAAGATGATGAAAGGCTAACTCCACCTAGCTCTCAATCACTCACATTTATAGAAGGGAGACATCCCCTAACTGGACAGATTTTAATACTTTCCCAGACATATCTCAGCCACTTTCAGACATTAACCTCTTGTATGCTACAGCTGTGTAATACACATAACAGCAGGCAATACACTTTGCACAGTGCATCTACATAAAAGACATGACATGTATGACAATTATGGAGGGGCCAGATATATAGATTTTGCCTCACTACACAACGTGATCTGGGTGGGGCATATATTTAGAGATTATAAAACTGTCACATTGCTTACACCAGGGGACTAGTTTGTACATTTGCATATATGTATGTATATATATATATATATATATATATATATACACACACCCCAGATCTGTTTCATTATGCCTGAGGAAGGATCCTGAGAGGTCCAAACGTTTGCAACAACATCATGTATTTTTGTTAGCTATTAACAGGTATCATATCTACAAGATTACTTTGTTTCTCCTGCTGGGAACAATCACATTTTCCTCTACCGGCTAACGCCATACCAACCCTTTTTTTTTTCATTTAATCTGACCAAGGAAACATCTGCATCAATTTGCAAAACTCCATGGAGATGATGTCTTTGGCCAGGTTTGAACCTCAAACTCTAACATTGCAAGACAACAGTGCTAACCACTAAGCATCTTCCTTCTCTGAAGGAGGAGGAGAACAGGAACCACAAAAGTCAACATACAACCTCCATGTAGATATTGTCCTTGGTCAGATTTGAACCTCAGACTCCAGCCCTGCAAGACAACAGTGCCAAACATCAAACCACCATGTTGCTTATTATTTCTTCTTCCTCCTCCTGCTCCTCCTTCCTTTTGATTATTCTTCCTCCTCTGAAGGAGGAGGAGGTGGAGAAAGGGAAGGATGATAGAAATTCACCCATCTATACAGAGGAAGGTCATGATTTCTCAGTGGCTACTTCACAAGTGATTTCCACATTGTAGGTTAAATGTGTGATTGCACTTACAGTAAACATTTTCATGTCATATCAGATATTTTGATCAATGAGGGTCCAGATAATGAGAAGCCCTAGCTGATATCTGATCATAGTAACGTAGTAACACAGCCTCGAGGCCCATTTACACAGGACGAATGTCCGGCAAACCATGCCTGATACTCGTCCCTGCACATGCTCGATCGCGTGCTGCTGCACAAGACCGAGTATCATTGGCTCACTGCGGGGCGGCAGGAGGAGATTTCTCACCTCGCTCTAACCTGCCCCTCTCCATTCACTCTACACAGCGGCCATTGAATACTGAACGGCCGCTATTTTCACTGAACGATCATCGTGGCTTTAGCCACTGCCAATATACTAAAAGAACATCATGACTGTCTGAACCGTGCACTTATCCTCCAGGAGGACCTGGAAAACCGCAACAGGAGATGCAATCTGCGATTCAAGGGACTCCCTGAGACCTGGGTCACTGAGTCTCTGCACAAGGTAACCTCAGAAATTTTTGTACAACTCCTTGGTGCAGACAGAGCAGCCTCAATAACCATTGAAAGGGTGCACAGGGCTCTCAGACCCCCCCCCCCCTCCCCCTGCAGATCCTCCCTGGGATGTAGTCTGCAAACTGCTGTCTTTCCAGGACACTTCTGCTGTACTAAAAGCTGCAAGACTCAGCAAAGGGGTTAGGTACGGGGATTCCCCTATTCAGATTTACCAAGACCTTTCCCCGGCCACCCTAGCAAAACGCTGCATCCTCCGCCCCCTCCTGGAGGCTCTAAGAGCGAGGGACATACGTTATGCCTGGCTGTTTCCCTTCGGCATCAGCATATTTTATAAAAGCCGCAGACTCATTGTCCGCTCCCCAGAGGATCTTAGCAGCTGCTGGGAGCACCTGGAGATGGACCCTATAGAATTGCCTTGTTGGCAGACCTCTCCCTGAGTTTCCAAGCCTGCCTAAGCTTTCTCCACCTGAAGCATGGCAGGTGGCTGGTAATTCTAAGTCCCCCAAAGGAAAAAGAAAGAAGATGAAGGAACCTCCAACCATTCAGGATACCTGAGCAAGAAGGCGCACCTTCTTCTTTCCTTTGTCTGATGTTGCACTCAGCTGGACTGCCCTCAAGGACCTAGTTTTCAGGACTGTTCGAAGCAACTTGTCTTCACCCCTTTGACCAGGCCCTATGGGGTCTCGGTACCCATCAAGTGGTCCAGAGAAGATAGGCATTGCCCTCTCTACTCATCAGCCCAGCTGACTTGTGCATTGCTGTTGCATTGTTTAACTTTTGTCTCCTCCCTCTCCCTCTCCTTTTCCTTTCTCTTCTTTAAGAAGGTTTCCTCTTTCCGCGACTGTTACATCTGTTCATTCAATGTTAAATGACCCGGTGAGCGCCTGTCTGACCAGACTGATTTCATAGTTGTCTGTCCTTTGATTTTAAAGCACAGACAACTCGCTCCCACTTAGACCCTAGTCCACACCCACCTGGACTGGGTGTCACTAATTTACTATCTGTTCACGTGATTGTAATTTTTGTCTGTCCGTCTCCTACTCCTACCACCCATCCACCCCTATACCCCAACCCCCCCTCTCTTTTCCTTACCACCCCTCCTGCTCTCCGAGTCCACTCCCTTTAGCCTCTGTCCGCATTTTGGCTAAAGTAGAGGTAAATCAAGCTCTGTACGACATAGTTTGTCAAGTGGGTAACTCTTCTTCCTCTTCTTCCCTTCAAGCAGGAGAAATACTCGTCTGCTCTGTCCTGGCAACATGAAGGACCTCCTTCGCGTCACCACACTTAACGTCAATGGCTTGAATTCCCCAGCTAAGAGGCACCACATAGCATTGCTGTTCAAGAGATACGGTTCCGGAGTCGTGTTCCTGCAGGAGACCCACTTCAGGGGAGACAGATGCCTGGCCCTACCGGGTAAGCAGTATCCACTCACCTTCCACAACTCTCACCCATCATCCGCCTCAAAAGGGGTCTCCACCTTGCTACACAAATCACTCAATTTCACTTGCGAGGCTCGCCACTCGGATGAGGAAGGTAGGGTTCTCTTCCTGAGAGGACTGCTTAACAATACCAAAATAACCCTTGCAAACTTATATACTCCAAATACCGACCAGGTAGCTTGGCTGACTAAACACTTAGAGACACTTAAACACTTCGCTAATGGCCTGATTATTCTCGGCGGCGACCTAAATCTCACTCTTTGTCCCCTGCTAGACTCCTCGGTAGGGAAATCGCACATATCCCAGAGGAAACTGAGCAAACTCATTCGTTCCCTCTCCGAGTTGGATCTGGTAGACAGCTGGAGATCTCTGAACCCGACTTCTAGGGATTACACCTTCCTATCGCGGGTCCACTCCTCCTTCCAACGCCTTGATTATGTATTTGTGTCCTCCCTCCTCCTCCAACACGTAGAAAAGGCCTCAATCGACCCTATAGTAATTTCGGACCACGCTCCGGTCCATCTGGACCTACACCTTCCGAACCTCCTCCCTCGCGAATGGCGCTGGAGACTCAACCCCTCCCTTCTGGACTCAGAAGAGGAAAGACTGCAGCTTAAGGAAAGGCTAGATGAATTCTTTCAACTAAATAAGTCAGACGATATCCCTCCCCCTATAATATGGGAGGCCCATAAGGCCTTTACAAGAGGTCTCTTCATTGCTGCTGGTTCTAGAGCAAAGAAAAAACAGCAAAAAGAAATCGACCACAAACTATCTCAAATCTCCAAACTTGAACGCGTTGTGAAACTTTCCCTGTGTAAGCCCTTTTCTGAGGAATTGGCGTCCCTTAGAAGGGAACTCAAACTCATACTTGAATCCAAGTACAACAAAAAACACCTTTACCTCAGACATGTCACCTATGCACAGGGGAACAAGGGTAGTAGATATACGTCTGCACTTATTAAAAAGGCCCGAACTAGAAATTTCATTAAAACTATTAAAACAGCGGAAGGCCATAGAGTTTCCTCCACACCCGAAATCGCTGGGGAATTCCAAAGTTTCTACTCCCGCCTTTACAATCTTCGCGATCCCCTCTCCCCCGACGCTACTATCAACTTCAAGAAACAGGTTGACTCTTTCCTCAAAGAACTCGACCTCCCTAAATTAGATGAGGAAGAGGCTGCCTCCCTTTTGACTCCCATTACCTCCCAGGAAATTGAAGATCTCATTAGTACTTCTCCTCCGGGCAAAAGCCCAGGCCCAGACGGCTTCCTCCTTATATATTATAAAACATTTAAAACCACTCTTATGCCAAAGCTAACCGAGCTCTTTAACTCACTCCTCCAGGGAACTCCCCTCCCAAGACAGGCGCAGGAAGCTCATATTGCTCTTGTCTTTAAGGAAAACAAGGACCCCGAATCCTGCGGGAGCTATCGCCCTATTTCCCTCATTAACTTCGATATGAAGCTCTGGGCCAAGATTCTGACAAAACGACTCGAAAAATTCATCACTAAACTAATCAACCCAGAACAATCGGGCTTCGTTAAGGGAAGGGAGGGCAGAGACGGTTGCCTCAGGCTCCTCCATGCAGCAAAATACTCCCAAACACATAATATACCTCTCGCCTTTGTCGGCACAGACGCCGAAAAGGCGTTTGACCGAGTCAATTGGCTGTACATGGAGCAAGCTCTGAGGCAGTTTAACATCCCGCCAGAATTTGTTTCAGCAATATTTTCCCTATATGTGATGCCCCACGCGCGACTCAAAATTAACAACTCACTTTCCCCTTCGCATTTAATATAAATAACGGCACAAGGCAGGGGTGCCCCCTATCCCCTACTTTATTCATACTGGCACTTGAACCCTTCCTTCAAAAAATCAGACTAGACCCCCTGATACAAGGACTAAGAGTAGGGGGAGAGACCCTCACGGCCACTGCCTATGCAGACGATATTATATTCCTCATTACAAATCCAGAATCTGGCCTCCCCCGTCTCATCTCCCTTCTCGAGAACTTTGGAACCCTTTCCAACTTTAAAGTTAACCTGGCCAAGTCGACAGCCTTAAATATTTCAATACCCCTCAATCGCTTTAAGGCCATTAAAAATAGATCCCCACTTGCCTGTACGGACACAAACATGGAATTTCTGGGCATTAAGCTTACAAAAAAAGCTGATGACCTGTACCAGACTAAATTCCCCCCGCTATTGCCAAAAATTAAAAAATTACTGCGTTCCTATGATCTCCCGTTCATATCTTGGCTAGGAAGAAAAAATATATTAAAATCTTACATTATCCCTATTATCCTATACAAAATAAAACTTCTTCCGATCCACATCCCCTCCAGTTTTTTCAAGGCTCTACGCACAATTTTTTCCAGATACCTATGGTCGGGCAAGAGACCCAGGCTTGCTCACTGTCTACTCATCAAGAGGCGATCGGAAGGTGGAGTGGACCTGCCATGCCCCCGGGAGCTTTATTTGGCTACCCAGCTCAACCACTGGTTAGAGCTGGTCCACCCGATTAAGGACCCTATGATCCAGTCCCTGGCTAAGGGAGCCTACGGTCCCACCTTCTTTGAGGATATGTGGTTCCCACGGGGGAGAGGTAGGGGAAGACAGAGAAGCAACCCCCTTTTAAGAGGTGTAATAGAAACCTGGGCAACGCTAGGGAATACTCTCGCCCCTGGTCCTTCCCCATTTGCACCCCTGTCAGCATTACATAGATTCATGGGCCTATCGATAGACTCTTGCTCCGCGGGGGTCTGGAAGACCCTAGACGGTAAAAACTTTCAAGATGCTTTGTCCCTAGCAAATGCGGCCCCCCTTTCCTCCCTAGAGGACCTTCTCCCGGGTCGCACGTTCTCGTTCCTCGTCTCTACCCATCTGCTGAAAGTCCTAAATGACTTTCTGAAATCACACAAAACCCCGAGACCACTCACCCCATTTGAATCGGTAATTGAGGGGCTTTCCCCCAATTCTAGAAAAATATCTTACATCCGCAAATACTTTATTTCCCCCTCAAAGCCTGCGAAGCCTGCCTTCCTCACCTCGTGGGAGAGAGAACTTCATATAGCATTATCTCCTAGTGAGACTAAGCTCATATTAAAGACTGCGTTTGGCCTCTCTCCTTGCGTCACCTCTCAGGAATCACATTACAAACTTCTAGCAAGGTGGTATAGAACCCCACAATGGCTTTATGACCACAAACTAGCTACATTAGACAGTTGCTGGAGATGCGAGATGGATACTGGTTCATATCTACATATATGGTGGGAATGTCCCCGTATAACTCCCTTTTGGAGAGACGTGGGCGAGATTCTGAAAAAGCTTTCACCTGGTCTGTTGCTCTCCCCTGGGGTGGTTCTCCTGTGGAGACCGACCTCTACCTTTCACCCCATCAAACACAAATTGATCGCTCTGCTATTGGACACTGCCAAGGCCATAATTCCCTTGCTTTCGAAAAAAAAAGAGCCTCCTACTGTCGACTTGTGGAGGGATAGAGTTAACCTCCTCGCTAACCTAGAGGAGCTTTCAAGCTGGGCGAATGGGACCCATGATAAATTTATTGAGACATGGGCCCCCTGGCGAGCAGTGGGGTACGTCCGTCCTGGAGCCAACGTGGAGCAGACGACAACCTGAGATCCTTGCACTGACCCTGTACAATGTAAGTACTTTGGGCCTCCACGTAATCCCAACTCCCCCCGCCGTCACCCCCCCTCTTAGATGCTTCTCCTTTCTGGAATTCATCCGCTGACCGCCTTTTCTCTGATACGCTCTATGTTAAACCCCATGGAGCAGATTGAGCTTCTTAACCCAACCCAACCCCTCCCTCCCTCTCCCTACTCCCACCCCTTCCTTGCCCCCCCCCCCCTAGCCCCAGCCCCCGTTTGTTTCCCCCTTTTCTCTTATGTATAAGGGGTCTACGTCTTTGTTTATCTCTCCTTTTGAAAATGTTTTCTTGTGCCCTGGCGCGTCGTTTAAGTTAATTCCCGCATTGGGATTGCGTGCTAGCTCAAGCTTTTATTTGCTTCACTAAGAGCATATATTATGTTTTGACGATACCGTGCTCAGACCCATTCTGTGTTTGTATGTATGTTTATATGAAAAATTTCAATAAATACTGATTTAAAAAAAAAACAAAAAAAAAACAATAATTATCACTTAAAAGATGTCTTTACACGGCAAGATGATCGCTCAAACGCTGAGAGATCACCTTGCGCTCCAAGCGGGGGATGCAGAAGACGAGCGGGGTCGCTTGTCCTCTGCATCCAGCTGTTCTCTGCTCTGAGTGCCTGGCTGTTATACAGACGAGCGCTCCGAGGGGGGTATGAAGAACATAGCTGGACCGCTCTGTTCTTCATACCCCGCCTGTGTTCAGGGAGTGGGATACAGCTGAAACAATAGTATCAGCTGTATCTCACTGTGAATTCCTGATATGGCTGATCGCTGTCTTTCAGCATGCTGAAAGACAACGATCAGCGACTGGTTAACTAAAACTGCACAATGTCAGTGCACTTAGACACAACGATTATCACTCAAAGGATGGCTTTTGAGCGAATTTTGAGTGATAATCGTTGTGTCTAAATATACCTATTGTGTCTACTCTTTTATTCATTACAATCTCTGAATCCACTGTAACACTGTTTTACCTTTACTGTCGCTGAATCTTGAATATTACTCATGTCTCAATAGCAACACATACTAAAATAGATAATTGCTGGAAAAACCCCAATCCCCCCCACATTTCTGAAATTATATCCTGTGTTGCTCAAAATTGTTTATCTGAAAACATAATTGCATGCAGTTTAATATTCTCCCAAAGTTTGATTTAAAAAAAGGGAAATTTGGCCCAATTCTCTTGATATCAAGTTCCTTTTCTTACGCTAGAAAGGTTTTTCTGCACCCCAGTGGTTTCTTCATCTGTACCTTTATAAAGATCACATTGACAGTTCTGGATGTCAATGTGGTAGCATACTGAGTACAGCAATAGGCAATGGGTATTTCCAGTTGTGGATTACAATATGGATGATTTGGGCAGCCACTTAGAGGTCAATGTTCCCAGGCAGCCCATGTCCACTCAAAGTGACAATTATTTATTCTGTCACTGTTTTGCCTCTCTACTATGCTGACACTTCTCTTAGGGCGCCCACCCACTGGCGATTTTTTTTCCCTGCGAAATTCGCAGCATTTTTTTCTCTGCAGGGGTCTATGGGACTTGTAATGTTAAAATCGCGATCGCGCAAAATCGCAATTTACCGCGAAATCGCGATTTTGCGCGATCGCGATTTTAACATTACAAGTCCCATAGACCCCTGCAGAGAAAAAAATGCTGCGAATTTCGCAGGGAAAAAAAATCGCCAGTGGGTGGGCGCCCTTAAAAAGGCCAGTCAGTGTGCTCTAAACATGACATCCACCAATCAACATCCGGGTACCGCTACGCTAGGAATCCTCCCCATATGGAGGATGCCTAAGTAATCAATTTCTTATAGCCATTGTAACAAAGCCCATATTTGTGTATTCCGGTTCTGACCTTTGACTGTGTTCCTGATGGTTCTGATTTGTGTACTCCTTTACCTTTGCTCTATATTCTAGACTTCATTATTGTATACTGTCTCCTCTGACCACCTGTCTGGACCTCTTTATCGCACCTGTGCCATCCGCCCTCATCGTGGACAGTCCATTGGTTTTGCACCTGTCCACACATCAGGAACTATGCTTTGGCCCTGAAGAGGATCAGCAGCCACACTACTAGTACTATTTGCATGAGCAACAATTTGGGGGCCACATGGGCAAAGACGAAATCCCGCTTGAAGGGGTCAAGGATGAATGACTGCTCAGGTAGCCCTAGGTCGAATTGGTGTATGGTAAGGTAGGTCCATATCCACCTGCCTGACATAATATTCCATCCACTGAACACTGACAGAACTCTTGCAAATAATGGAAAATGGAAACACTAATTTTTTTTAGAAAGTTGCATAATCTTTTATTATCTGAGGATTAGATAAAACTGAAAAAACGTTTGACGTTTATTGTTTTTTTTTTCATTACAAACTATACACATATGCACACTTTTCTACACTGTTTATAGTAATAATTACATCTATTTTATTTTTCTATATATAGGATTTTGCTATGTACAGTTTGAGCCTTATGCTAACATATTTACAACTACTTCATCTTTACAAACAGAGGGTTACACCAAGCTTAACATACAGTATATTTCTCATGTACAAGGCAATACTATGGTTTCACAGATGGCATGAAGCCCTAATAAGGCATCAGTAGCAGTACAGGATTGGAGTTTTCTTCACTTTATTTGAATTACTCTTTCATAGAATATTTTGGTTTAATACTGAGTCACTATATAATCTGTTGCCATCTGCATTGTGGCTTCTGTTTATATTGGAAACTACAACGTTCTGGCAAATGCATGGCAACCCAACAAGCATCTGACGAACCACATTAACCATTAATGGGGTCCTTTGAGTATCATCGATGTGTACGTTGTTTAAAAAAAAATATATATATTGCTGTTTTAACGGAAATATCACTGACATTTTGAGAGAGCCTCCAAAGCAGGTGTGAATATACTTTAGTTATTGATTTATTCCTCACTTTTCGCGCAAAGGCCAGTCCTTTTACAGCTGTACCTTGGAGTGCACTTCTGCAGCGCTACATTTATTATTTCACAATTGCATGCAATTTAGTATTTGACAGCTGCCTGAAAACAGCCCCCTTTGTAACTTAATACTAAGAAATACAGCTTGCATTGCTAACTGACATGGCACCTCTAATGTGGTCATTCGGAGTCGCTTCCATTTCACTACTAATCCATACATATACAGAAGGCATATTGGTCATATTATTGACATTGAAGGACATGGAGAGTAGAGGGAAATGAGAGAACAATTAAATCTGCCATGATTGCAAGACCGCTTACAGTAGCATAGGCTTTAAGTTTGGCAGCAAAGTAGGCTTTGTGTCTTACGCCAGTTGCACACGGCCATAACTGCTTCTTACACCTGAGGGTCTCAGGTGCAACTTACATCCAATATACATGGATGAGGCCTTAGTCAGACGCGCGATTTTTCGCGTGATTTGCGCATGC
This sequence comes from Eleutherodactylus coqui, assembly GCF_035609145.1. NCBI lineage: Eukaryota > Metazoa > Chordata > Amphibia > Anura > Eleutherodactylidae > Eleutherodactylus > Eleutherodactylus coqui. The sequence goes on along the minus strand of NC_089842.1, from coordinate 63,927,833 downwards.
GCATGCGTCCGGCGATTTTATAAAACCATTGCTTTGCAATGGTATCGGACACATGAGCGCTTTTTATGCGCTCGTCCGATAAATTATAGAACAAAAAATCGCAGATCGCACCTATCTGCGATTCCTGTTCTCTTCTCTATATGCGCTCAATGGGGCCGGCGGCAGCAGCGCCGACCCCCTTGAGAACATATAGAAGACAAATCATTCTTCTCTGCCACAGCTGTAACAGCTGTGGCAGAGAAGAACGATGTTTGCCCATTGAATTCAATGGAGCGGCAATACAGCCGCTCCATTGAAAGCAATGGGCTGCCGGCGTGCGCGGGGTGAATTGTCGGGAAGGGGTTAAATATATAAACCCTTCCCTGCAATTAATTCTAAAATGTGTTAAAATAAAAAAATTGTATACTCACCTTTCCGCTGCAGACGGAGTCCAGCCGCGGCCGCTGTCAGTTCTCCTGAACTGCTTCTCGGCACTATTCAGCCGGCGGGGCTTTAAAATCCCCGCCTGCTGAATGATCTGCCTCTGATTGGTCACAGCCCTGACCAATCAGAGGCTGAAAACACTCACACACCCATTCATGAATTCATGAATGGGTGAGTGACTGCTGCCTCTCAGCGCTGAGCCAATCAGGGGCAGGCATGACTCACATCCATTCATGAATTCATGAATGGGTGTGAGTGAGGCATGCCTCTGATTGGCTCAGCGCTGAGCCAATCAGGGGGCAGGTCTGACTCACACCCCCTTCACACCCACTGCAGGACGGCCATGCGGAGCTCCGGCTGCCGGGAGAAGGTGAGTATACAATTTTTTTTATTTTAACACATTTTAGGATGGATTGCAGGGAAGGGCTTATATATTTAAGCCCTTACTGACAATTCATCCCGGGCTCGCCCGCAGCGCATTGCTTTCAATGGAGACGGCTGTATTGCCGTCTCCATTGAATGCAATGCGCTGGACAGCTCCGGCCCGTTTCTAATGAAACACGGCTAGGAGCAGATTTTTGGGCGATTTGCGGGCGACTTGCGCGCACCGGTCACGCGATTTGCGGATGCGCATCCGTCATGCGATCCGCAAATCGCGCGAAAAATCGCCCGTCTGACTAAGGCCTTAGGAGAATGCACATTCACATGAATTGCACGTCCTATTATCATGAGGCGCTGTCCAAACTATTTTATATCTGAATGAGTCACTGATGCTAGTGGGGTACTACAGGGGTTGGTACAGGGCCCTATTCTTTTGATATATTTATTAATAACCTTGTAGAAGGATTACACAGTAAAATAGCTATATTTTCAGATGATACAAAACTATGTAAAGAAATTAACACAAGAGAGGACACAAGGTGATTGCAAGAGGATCTGGAAAAGTTGGGGACTTAGGTAGAAAAGTGTCAAATGAGGTTTAACCCTTTCCACTCCAATTTGTATCCTGGTTTTCCTAGGGGGCTTACTCTTTTTCTGCCATTATGCAACGGCACTATCTGCTGGCTAAAGCCAGTACTGCATGAGGTGACATGTTGGATAGGCTCCGACAGCAGAGACAATATACAGTAAGAGAACCCTGACAGAAGTCTACCAACATCAGAGCTGTAAAGCCTTAAATCATAATGTCTTCATAGGTCAGACAGTAGATTGGAAAGGGTTAAAACTAGAGATGAGCGAACGCGTTCGTCCGAGCTTGATATTCGTGCGAATATTAGGGTGTTCGGGATGTTCGTTATTCGTGACGAACACCATGCGGTGTTCTGGTTACTTTCACTTCCTTCCCTGAGACGTTAGCGCGCTTTTCTGGCCAATTGAAAGACAGGGAAGGCATTACAACTTCCCCCTGCAACGTTTAAGCCCTATACCACCCCCCTGCTGTGAGTGGCTGGCGAGATCAGGTGTTCGCCTAATATAAAAGTCGGCCCCTCCCGCGGCTCGCCTCAGATGCGGTGTGAGTTAGATGAGGGACAGTGCTGTTTATACCGGAGCTGCTGTAGGGAAAGAATTGGTAGTTAGTGTAGGCTTCAAGACCCCCCAAAGGTCCTTATTAGGGCCACTGATAGCTGTGTGTTGGCTGCTGTTAGCAGTGGGATTTTTTTTTTTTTCTCAAAATCGCCTCTGCAGACCGTTGCACCTGGCATTAGGGACAGAAGTGCTGCATAGGCAGGGAGAGTGTTAGGAGTGAGTGTAGCCTTCAAGAACCTCAACGGTCCTTTCTAGGGCCATATTTATCCGTGTGCAGTACTGTCCAGGCTGCTGTTGGCTGTGCTGCATTTTTTTTGGGCTTCTCAAAATCGCCTCTGCAGAGCATTGCACCCTCCATTGATACTGCAGGGAAAGAATTGTATAGGCAGGGCCACAACACAGTTATTATTCATAGAATATACGCAGTGCTGCCTGTTGGTGGGAAAAAACTGAAAACAAATCTATTTGTCCAGCCTGTGTCCGTCCTTACGCCTGTGTAGACGTGTGAGCTGCGTGAAAAACATTGCTAAATCATACGCAGCCAGCTACGCTTTACTGCTGGGTTCGCCATTTGCTTTCCTTAATTGGGAAAAAAAAATACCTGCTCTCCAAGAGTTATAATAACTCTGCTACCCTCACGTTCTGTGACACATAAGCAGGGACACAGCGCAGTTATTAAACTTCGCAGGTTCATTGAATATACGCAGTGCTGCCTGTTGGTGGGAAAAAACTGAAAACAAATCTATTTGTCCAGCCTGTGTCCGTCCTTACGCCTGTGTAGACGTGTGAGCTGCGTGAAAAACATTGCTAAATCATACGCACCCAGCTACGCTTTACTGCTGGGTTCGCCATTTGCTTTCCTTAATTGGGAAAAAAAATACCTGCTCTCCAAGAGTTATAATAACTCTGCTACCCTCACGTTCTGTGACACATAAGCAGGGACACAGCGCAGTTATTAAACTTCGCAGGTTCATTGAATATACGCAGTGCTGCCTGTTGGTGGGAAAAAACTGAAAACAAATCTATTTGTCCAGCCTGTGTCCGTCCTTACGCCTGTGTAGACGTGTGAGCTGCGTGAAAAACATTGCTAAATCATACGCACCCAGCTACGCTTTACTGCTGGGTTCGCCATTTGCTTTCCTTAATTGGGAAAAAAAATACCTGCTCTCCAAGAGTTATAATAACTCTGCTACCCTCACGTTCTGTGACACATAAGCAGGGACACAGCGCAGTTATTAAACTTCGCAGGTTCATTGAATATACGCAGTGCTGCCTGTTGGTGGGAAAAAACTGAAAACAAATCTATTTGTCCAGCCTGTGTCCGTCCTTACGCCTGTGTAGACGTGTGAGCTGCGTGAAAAACATTGCTAAATCATACGCAGCCAGCTACGCTTTACTGCTGGGTTCGCCATTTGCTTTCCTTAATTGGGAAAAAAAAATACCTGCTCTCCAAGAGTTATAATAACTCTGCTACCCTCACGTTCTGTGACACATAAGCAGGGACACAGCGCAGTTATTAAACTTCGCAGGTTCATTGAATATACGCAGTGCTGCCTGTTGGTGGGAAAAAACTGAAAACAAATCTATTTGTCCAGCCTGTGTCCGTCCTTACGCCTGTGTAGACGTGTGAGCTGCGTGAAAAACATTGCTAAATCATACGCACCCAGCTACGCTTTACTGCTGGGTTCGCCATTTGCTTTCCTTAATTGGGAAAAAAAATACCTGCTCTCCAAGAGTTATAATAACTCTGCTACCCTCACGTTCTGTGACACATAAGCAGGGACACAGCACAGTTATTAAACTTAGATAATTCATTCACTAGAGGCAGTGGGGCCTTTCGTTTTCCAAAAAGGGCAAAAATTATATTTGGCCTGCAGTCTTGCGCCAATTTATTTCCTGCCTGGGAAATCTAATCACTGGTAATACAGCATGCTGAGGGGTAGGGGTAAGCCTAGAGGACGTGGACGTGGACGTGGCCGAGGACGCGGAGGGCCAAGTGAGGGTGTGGGCACAGGCCAAGCTCCTGATCCAGGTGTGTCGCAGCTGTCTGCTGCGCGATTAGGAGAGAGGCACGTTTCTGGCGTCCCCACATTCATCGCCCAATTAATGGGTCCACGCGGGAGACGGTTATTAGAAAATGAGCAGTGTGAGCAGGTCCTGTCCTGGATGGCAGAAAGTGCTTCGAGCAACCTATCGTCTACCCGCAGTTCTGCGCCGTCCACTGCTGCCAATCCGAATCCTCTGTCTGCTGCTCCTCCTTCCTCCCAGCCTCCTCAGTCCACTACAATGACACCTGCTCAGGAGCGGGAACACTCCCAGGAACTGTTCTCGGGCCCCTGCTTAGATTGGGCAGCAGCGGTTCCTCTCCCACCAGAGGAGTTTATCGTCACTGATGCCCAACCATTCGAAAGTTCCCGGGGTCCGGGGGAAGAGGCTGGGGACTTCCGCCAACTGTCTCAACAACTTTCTGTGGGTGAGGAGGACGATGACGATCAGACACAGTTGTCTTGCAGTGAGGTAGTAGTAAGGGCAGTAAGTCCCAGGGAGCAGCGCACAGAGGATTCGGAGGAAGAGCAGCAGGACGATGAGGTGACTGACCCCACCTGGTGTGCAACGCTTACTCAGGAGGACAGGTCTTCAGAGGGGGAGTCAAGGGCATCAGCAGGGCAGGTTGCAAGAGGCAGTGCGGTGGCCAGGGGTAGAGGCAGGGCCAGACCGAATAATCCACCAAGTGTTTCCCAAAGCGCCCCCTCGCGCCATGCCACCCTGCGTAGGCCGAGGTGCTCTAAGGTCTGGCAGTTTTTCACAGAGACGACTGACGACCGACGAACAGTGGTGTGCAACCTTTGTCGCGCAAAGCTCAGCCGGGGAGCCAACACCAACAGCCTCACCACCACCACCATGCGCAGACATATGATGGCCAAGCACCCCGCAAGGTGGGACAAAGGCCGTTCACCGTCTCCGGTTTGCACCCCTGCCTCTCCCCCTGTGCCCCAACCTGCCACTGAGATGCAACCCCCCTCTCAGGACACAGGCACTACCGCCTCATGGCCTGCACCCACACCCTCATCTCCGCTGTCCTCGGCCCCATCCAGCAGTGTAGTTCAGCGCACCGTTCAGCCGTCGCTTGCGCAAGTGTTCGAGCGCAAGCGCAAGTACGCCGCCACGCACCCGCACGCTCAAACGTTAACCGTCCGCATCGCAAAATTCATCAGCCTTGAGATGCTGCCGTATAGGGTTGTGGAAACGGAGTCCTTCAAAAGTATCATGGAGGCGGCGGCCCCGCGCTACTCAGTTCCCAGTCGCCACTACTTTTCCCGATGTGCCGTCCCAGCCCTGCACGACCACGTCTCCCGCAACATTGTGCGCGCCCTCACCAACGCGGTTACTGCCACGGTCCACTTAACTACGGACACGTGGACAAGCACAGGCGGGCAGGGCCACTACATCTCCCTGACGGCACATTGGGTGAATTTAGTGGAGGCTGGGACAGAGTCAGAGCCTGGGACCGCTCACGTCCTACCCACCCCCAGAATTGCGGGCCCCAGCTCGGTGCTGGTATCTGCGGAGGTGTATGCTTCCTCCACTAAAGCACCCTCCTCCTCCTCCTCCTCCTCTGTCTCACAATCAAGATGTGTTAGCAGCAGCATGTCGCCAGCAGTCGGTGTCGCGCGGTGTGGCAGCACAGCGGTGGGCAAGCGTCAGCAGGCCGTGCTGAAACTACTCAGCTTAGGCGATAAGAGGCACACGGCCCACGAACTGCTGCAGGGTCTGACACAGCAGACCGACCGCTGGCTTGCGCCGCTGAGCCTCCAACCGGGCATGGTCGTGTGTGACAACGGCCGTAACCTGGTGGCGGCTCTGCAGCTTGGCAGCCTCACGCACGTGCCATGCCTGGCCCACGTCTTTAATTTGGTGGTTCAGCGGTTTCTGAAAAGCTACCCACGCTTGTCAGACCTGCTCGTAAAGGCGCGCCGGCTCTGCGCACATTTCCGCAAGTCCCACACGGACGCTGCCACCCTGCGCACCCTGCAACATCACTTTAAGCTGCCAGTGCACCGACTGCTGTGCGACGTGCCCACACGGTGGAACTCTACGCTCCACATGTTGGCCAGGCTCTATGAACAACGTAGAGCTATAGTCGAATACCAACTCCAACATGGGCGGCGCAGTGGGAGTCAGCCTCCTCAATTCCTTTCAGAAGAGTGGGCCTGGTTGGCAGACATCTGCCATGTCCTTGGTAATTTTGAGGAGTCTACCCAGGTGGTGAGCGGCGATGCTACAATCATTAGCGTCACCATTCCTCTGCTATGCATCTTGAGAAATTCCCTGCAAACCATAAAGGCAGCTGCTTTGCGCTCGGAAACGGGGGCGGGGGAAGACAGTATGCCGCTGGATAGTCAGGGCACCCTCCTGTCTATTTCTCAGCGCGTACAGGAGGAGGAGGAGGAGCATGAGGAGGATGAGGAGGAGGGGGAAGAGACAGCTTGGCCCGCTGCTGACGGTACACCGGCTGATTGCCTGTCATCCTTTCAGCGTGTATGGCCTGAGGAGGAGGAGGAGGAGGAGGAGGATCCTGAAAGTGATCTTCCTAGTGAAGACAGCCATGTGTTGCGTACAGGTACCCTGGCACACATGGCTGACTTCATGTTAGGATGCCTTTCTCGTGACCCTCGCGTTGCACGCATTCTGGCCACGACGGATTACTGGGTGTACACACTGCTCGATCCACGGTATAAGGAGAACCTGCCCACTCTGATTCCCGAAGAGGAAAGGGGTTCGAGAGTGTTGCTATACCACAGGACCCTTGCGGACAAGCTGATGGTAAAATTCCCAGCCGACAGCGCTAGTGGCAGAAGGCGCAGTTCCGAGGGCCATGTTGCAGGGGATGTGCGTAGATCGAGCAGCATGTACATCCCAGGCAGTGCAACAGTCTTTAAGGGCCTGGCCAGCTTTATGGCTCCCCACCAAGACTGTGTCACCGCTCCCCAGTCACGGCTGAGTCGGCGGGAGCACTGCAAAAGGATGGTGAGGGAGTACGTAGCGGATCGCACGACCATCCTTGGTGACGCCTCTGCCCCCTACAACTACTGGGTGTCGAAGCTGGACACGTGGCCTGAACTAGCCCTGTATGCCCTTGAGGTGCTTGCTTGTCCTGCGGCTAGCGTGTTGTCGGAGAGGGTGTTTAGTGCGGCTGGGGGAATCATCACAGATAAGCGTAGCCGCTTGTCAACCGACAGTGCCGACAGGCTAACACTCATCAAGATGAACAAAGGCTGGATTTCCCCAGACTTCTGTTCTCCACCAGCGGACAGCAGCGATACGTAAGCAATACGTAGGCTGCACCCGCGGATGGAAGCTACGTTCTCTCTCACCATCCAAAACGGGGACATTTCTGCTTCATCAATCTGTGTCTAATATTCCTCCTCCTCCTCCTCCTGCTCCACCTCCTGAAACCTCACGTAATCACGCTGAACGGGCAATTTTTCTTAGGGCCACAAGGCTCACTCAAATAATTTTTCAGAACAATTTTTATAAGTTTCAATGCGCTTAAAAGCATTGGAACTTTAACTTGAACCAATTTTTCGTTACACTGGGCTGCCTCCAGGCCTAGTTACCACTTAAGCCACATTAACCAAAGCGATTAATGGGTTTCACCTGCCCTCTTGGCTGGCCATGGCCAATTTTTGGGATGTACATTAGTACTGTTGATACAGCAATTTGTGTGGGCCCTCGCCTACAGTGTAATCAAATTAATTTTTAGCCCACCTGCATTACAGCTGACGTTACCTCAGCTGTGTTGGGCAATGCAATGGGATATTTTTGTGTACCGCCGGTGGGTTCCAGGGAGCCACCCATGCTGTAGGTGCACACTGAGTTTTTAATACATCTGTACACTTCTAAAGAACCCGTCTGACCGGGGCATGCAGTGTGGGCCGAAGCCCACCTGTATTACGCACGACATTACTACCTCAGCTGTGTTGGGCAATGCAATGGGATATTTCTATGTACCGCCGGTGGCTTCCTGGCACCCACCCAGGCAGTGGGTCCACAGGGAGTTAAACCTACATGTGTCCACTTGTAAAGAATCCCAGTCTGACTGGGGCATGCAGTGTGGGCCGAAGCACACCTGTATTACGCACGACATTACTACCTCAGCTGTGTTGGGCAATGCAATGGGATATTTCTATGTACCGCCGGTGGCTTCCTGGCACCCACCCAGGCAGTGGGTCCACAGGGAGTTAAACCTACATGTGTCCACTTGTAAAGAATCCCAGTCTGACTGGGGCATGCAGTGTGGGCCGAAGCCCACCTGTATTACGCACGACATTACTACCTCAGCTGTGTTGGGCAATGCAATGGGATATTTTTGTGTACCGCCGGTGGGTTCCAGGGAGCCACCCATGCTGTGGGTCGACAGGGACTTCACAATAGGGAGTTGTACCTGCCTGTGTCTATGAATTAAAAAGCCCGGTCTGACTGGGGCATGCAGACACCTTGACAGAATGAATAGTGTGTGGCACATAGGTTCCCCATTGCTATGCCCACGTGTGCAGCTCCAGATGGCGGTGGCACAGGATTCTATTTCTCATTGCTTCTGTACAGCATTGTGGGCTATCGCTCCGCCACTTTTAAAGAGGGTCGCTGCCTAGCCGTGCCAACCTCTGCAGTGTATGCCTGCGGTCCCTCGTCATGGCAGACGCAATTCTAAATAGACATGAGCGTGGTGTGGCATGAGGGCAGCTGAAGGCTGCGCAGGGACACTTTGGTGTGCGCTGTGGGGGGGAGGGGGTGCGGTTGGGCAGCATGTAACTCAGGAGAAGTGGCAGTGGAGTGTCATGCAGGCAGTGATTGTGCTTTGTTGGAGGTAGTGTGGTGCTTAGCAAAGGTATGCCATGCTAATGAGCGCTTTTCAGAAGTAAAAGTTGTTGGGAGGGGGGGGGGGCCCACTCTTGCCGCTATTGTGGCTTAATAGTGGGACCTGTGAACTTAGGATGCAGCCCAACATGTAGCCCCTCGCCTGCCCTATCCGTCACTGTGTCATTCCCATCACTTTCCTGAATTGCCCAGATTTTCACACATGAAAACCTTAGCGAGCATCGGCAAAATACAAAAATGTTCTGGTCGCCCATTGACTTCAATGGGGTTCGTTGTTCGAAACGAACCCTCGAGCATCACGGGAAGTTCGTTACGAATAACGAACACCCGAACATTTTGGTGTTCGCTCATCTCTAGTTAAAACTGATAAATGTAAGGTTATGCACACAGCAGGGGAAATATATGTCAGTATTACACAGTAAATGGAAACCACTGGGTAACACTGACATGAAAAAGGACTTGTGGATTTTAGTTAACTGTAAACTAAACTGGAGCAACCAGTGTCAGGCAGCTGCTGCCAAAACAAATAGGATCATGGGGTGCATCAAAAGAGGCCTAGGAGCATATGACAGAAACATTGTTTTTCCTCTTTACAAGTCAGCAGTCAGACCACACATGGGATATTGCATACAGTTCTGGGCACCGGTACTCAAGAAGGAAATGTCAGAGCTTGAGGGGGTACAAAGGGCAACTAAAGTAATAAATGGAATGGGTTGATTACAATACCCAGAGAGATTATCAAAATTGGGAGTATTTAGTTTAGAAAAAAGACGGCTGAGGGGCGACCTAATAACTATGTTCAGATATATCAGGGGGCAATACAGAGATCTCCCCCATCATCTATTTATACCTAGGACTGTGACTGTAACATGGGGGTGACCTCTACAACGACATAGAATGGGGTTCTTTACTACAAGAGCAGTGAGACTATGTACCTCTCTGCCTGAGAACGTGGTGATGGCAAATTCGATAAAAAAGCTCAAGAAGGGCATGAACACTTTTCTTAAGCAATATAATATTAATTATATGTTATAATCACCAATAACTTCAGAAGGGTTGTTGATAATCCAGGTGTTATTCTGATTGCCAGATTGGAGTTGGGATTTTTTGTTTTCATTAAACAAGGAAAATTGGCTTCTACCTTATTGGGGGTATTTTTTTGCCTTCCTCTGGATCACCATTGGAGGGTGGTGGTAATAGACTGAACTGGATTGACATATGTCTTTTTTTCAGTCTTACATACTATGTTATGTGGGGTGTATTCAGACTCTGGGCCTAGGGCAGCACCACCTGTACATACAGGCCTGTTGAAAGTGATGGCATATTGGTAAAATATGCCATCAATTTCTCATTGATGATGGTCCTACTGCCAGGACCTCCAACAATCCAATGGATGAAGGGACTGCAGCACTAATTCATTTATTTTCCCTGCCTTGTCACACACTGTACAGGGAACTGCAAAACGTTCTTGTTCATTTGAATAGCTAGCTGGTTGTCCCAATGGTTGGGTCCCCATAAATCGGAATATTCTAAGTTAAAAATACCTTTTTTGATCCATTGAGCTATAAAATGCAGTAGACTTTGAAATTCATTAAAATTTGCAGTAAAGCCATCATTGCATATACTGCCCCATGTAAATGTCCTTCTTTCTTAATTTGCTAGTCATCAAGTGGTCATACTGAGTGATGTCTAATTTTGCATTCATGAGTTGAAGATCGGTTTCATTCAGGTGAACTGCTATACTTGACAATGGCAACCAGCCATTTAGACTTTCCTGGGAGTACAGGACAAGAATAGCCATTAACATCTCTGTACTCTTTCCAGCCATTTCTGAAGAAGGGGCTGCATTCCCGAAGCACGTTATTGTGCTCTATATCAATTATTTAATAAAGAAGAAATTGGGGTAATATCTTTGCTTTTATGCACTTTACAATTAAGCATTTCTATGCCCCGTTACCTATGGTGATGGTAATTCGACTGGCAGCACCCTACTAGCTATTCTACAAAAAGCTATTCTTACTATTGGGATCCAATCCTTAATAGGAGCCGCTTCACTCTTCTCTACTTTTGGATATTTCACAATCTGTATTTTTTTTTAAAAATGGTTCTGAATATATATGAATATGTTGAAATGGTTCCAGGTCATGTTTTATTCCTGGAAAGTAAGGTAAGGACCTAAATCCTCTTCAGCTGAGCTGTTGGAAGAATTGTCTCGTCGTCCTTCCAGGAGAGAAATAATGTTGTGCTTTTGATTTCTTATTGCCAATTGTAATGGGGTACAACCACTGCTGTCTTCTATGTTCTGTTTGACATTAGCCCAGAGTAAAGTCTTTACAATGGCTGCATTAGCATTTAGAACGGCCACATGTAATGGTGTCCAGCCAAACCTATTTTGAGCATCAACATCAGCTTTGTTTTCAATTAGCTTAATAACACTGCAAAAAGATCCTCTTTGAACAGCAAAATGAAGTGGTGTCCAGCCAGATATTTCAGCAACATTTGGATCAGCTCCCATATCTAGCAGAAGAGAAATGATGGAGTCTTCACTATAACGAGCTGCCAAATGAAGTGGAGTCCATGTCATATCTCCAACAGCATCTACTTTGGCATCACTGTCCTTGAGTAAATTTATTATTTCAGTTTGTCCTTTAAATATTGCAAGGTGCAAAGGTGTCCAGCCCTGGTTGGTATTCGCGTTAACATGTGCACCATGCTTTATCAGGTGTTTACATATCATATTTTTGCCTTTCACAGCTGCCATGTGCAAAGGGGTATAGTGGCTGTGATCAACAGCATTGAGATGGGCTCCTTTCTGTATTAAGTGTTGCACCACTCGGAAGTAACCTCTATCAGCAGCAATGTGGAGAGGAGTCCTATGATTGTTTTGCTTGATATCTGGGTCAGCTCCTTGGCCAATTAAAAGCTTGACAATATTGTAGTGACCATAACATGAAGCTACATGCAGAGGTGTTTTTCCATCTATTTCTTGACTGTTTGGGTTGGACTGACGTGTGAAAAGAACACGAGCAACATTTTCAAAACCATTTTGGGATGCCAAGTGAAGTGGTGTCCAGTTATCTCGTTCCAACGCATCAACACATGCTCCATGGTCTAAAAGTAACCGAGCTATACGATCATCTCCTCCTTGGGCTGCAAAATGCAATGGTGACCATTGGTCTTCATCCGTTATGTTGACATTGGCTCCATTCTCTATTAAGCAAGCACATACGTCTACTAACTTTTTCTGCACTGCCAAGATGAGAGGTGTATATCCACTCACTGTACGGCTATTAACATTGGCATTCAAGCTAAGAAAATGGTTTACTCTCTCAAGGTTTCCTTCGGTAACCGCAAAGTGAAGCAGAGTGAAATTATTTTCATCCTCCCAAGAAATATCGCTGATTTGTAAGAGGTTGTTAAGCCAACTTTCTGTTCCTACAAGGGGAAAAAATGGCAATTAACTTATTGCATAGAATTGGAAGACATAGGCCCTAAAAGCTATCAATAGCAAACAAAAAAATCTAAATTAAAAGTAATTGTTTCATTTTGATTGCCCTTATTCAGACATTCTTTCACACTAAGATAAGATTGCTGTAAAATGAACACATTTTAGCATCCATGTTCAAGCTCTAATATCTGGACATCTCATGGTTCTATTGAATTGAATTTTGATTAGAGGTCGCATTTATCACATAATCCTCTAGTTTGCTAATCCTGTTTTGGTAGAAGGATGAAGTTTTGGCCTTAAAAACACATATGGATTTGCTGTGGATTTTCTGCAGCAGAAAATCACAGCAAATCTGCACCAAATGGTACAGATTTTGATGCAGATTTTCATGTGAATTCTCTGCAGATGTCACTCCTTCTATTGTGGATTTTTTCTATCGCATGGGGATAGGATTTCTAAAATCACATCCACAGTCTTTGTACTATAAACACGGCAGATTTTCCACAGCTAATTCTGCCTTTCCTACCCATGTGAACAAACTAGAGATGAGCGAATATACTCGTTTCGAGTAATTACTCGATTGAGCACCGCGATTTTCGAGTACTTCCGTACTCGGGTGAAAAGATTCGGGGGGCGGGGGGAGGCGTGGCAGAGTGGGGGGTAGCAGCGGAGAACAGGGGGGAGCCCTCTCTCTCTCCCCGCTGCAACGCCCGCACTCACCCACGGCGCCCCCCGAATCTTTTCGCCCGAGTACGGAAGTACTCGAAAATCGCAGCGCTCGGGCGAAAAAGGGGCGTGGCCGAGTAGGTTCGCTCATCTCTAGAACAAACCCATACAATCCTGCTGTAGATTTTGCATTAGAAAATTACACCTCTGAATGCAATTACTAAGTTTATGAATGACATAAAAGTTACAAAAAACTTACTAGTGCTCAGAGATCTTGAAGATAATGGTTGCTGGCTATCCTGTATTGATAAGATACAATATCAAAAAGTTAATAGTATTCATCATAAATAATTGTGGTTACTAAACTTTAAATTAATGCAGCATAAACTTTTCATTACTCTTCAAAAAGAGGTCCTATAGAAGCTGGGGTGGTAGTAAGCCAGAATGGAGGTGGTGCATTGGGGAGATGGTGTTTAGCCCCATGGTGGCCAATGCAGTGTGAGTCACTCCCCAAATGGAAACACTACAGTGAAGGATTGGGGTTGCGATGTTGGCTTCTGCTTCCTGGTATGATGGTGAAGTATAGTGTGTACCCAAATAAAAGAGAGACAAAGGAGACTGGAGGAAACAGTTCAACTCATCTTTACTTAGCTAAGTAGCCTGTTGATTCAACATCCGAATGATGAAAGCATATAGCTTTGCAATTCAAGTCAGAGTCCAATCCTGAGAATGGTGGCTTAGTCTCTGCCTCTTTGCTGCTCCATATTGCCTGCTGTGGGTTTTGTGCCACAACCCTGGAGACTGTAGCCTTGAAGTAGCTCTGTACTGCTGAAGCAGGTTTCTCACCACAGCCCTGGAGTCAACAACATTCAATACATACCATTTCTCTCCGAATAATAAATCCAGGGATGGTTGTGAGCTACTATTCCTTAAACCAGCTTACATCTTTACATTACACTCTGTATTAACTTCTTCTGAATTATCTAGAAGGTTACAAGAACTTTCACTTCCCACTCCATAATGCTGATTGATGTCTGTGAAAGGAGCTGAGTCACTGGACTATTCTATCCGTCTCCCTGTACTGTACTCTAGCAAACCACCATCTTCAATTCTTGACATCACTACAGTGCACGTTTAAAGGCACATTTTAGTTCACTGCCATTTAGGAAGTGTCTCACACTGCATCAGCCACTGTGTGACTAAGCACCATGCACCCAACACATTGCCCCAATTTGGGCTTACTATAAAGTGTGTTCTTTAAGTATGAACATATTAGAGCTCTGTGCACTTGGCCTGCAGCCTCATCCTTTCTAATAATACAGCTATATGGATTTTTTTTGGTCCTCCTGTACCAGTATATTCATTTTTTAACTTATTCTTTCCACAAAGCCTTTTCCTAGATGAACCTTCTAGTAAATTTCTAGTAATTAGCGCCTCCCATTTATCATTACGTCACTTACATCACTGTTTCCATTAAGCGATATTGCTACTGAAGACTTTAGAGGATCTTTTGCAGATATGGGTCCAGCAGCTTCATGTTCCTGGAGAGAACTTTGTACTAAGCAAAGTAACATGTGGGATTCAACAATGATATCTAAGAAGACATGAAGAAGCACATGAGTACACATTATTATAGGCGATACTCCAGACTACATGGGAAGATTTCTACAGAAAGGTCACCCTAAAAGCAAGAGTGCTCTCTTTCTACCATCTGAATTGTTTTCACGGTGATCCTACACTGTAATGAAGTAGAAGAATATGTGGCACATTTAAATTTTCTTTAGAGGATGTTAATCAATAACCCAATATTAGAAAATTCTACCATTACTTTTTAACACTGAGAAGGAACCTTGGTGATATACAATATTTAAAACGTTAAATACCAAGCAGTAATATTAATTTAATTGTATTTGCAGGCAAAGTTATCGAGATCTATGGCACCGAGGCTGCAAAGATCTTAAAGCTTATAAAGACAACCCCTTTGTCGGATTAAAGATGGCCCCCGCAATGAGTAGATTGCCATAGGCTAGGCTTTAGAAATGATTAGCTATCATCAACTGACTCCACATTTGGCCATACATTTCCCCAACAGCAAAAATCCAGTATTACATTCAAACCATTCACATTTAAGAGTGATCATGCAAACCATGGAAGGGTATGCTTCACTAGCTATGAAATAGAAAAATACAAACCAGAAAATCTGGGCCGTTTATTGGGATCTTGGTTCCAGCATCTCTTCATTAGATCAATCATTTGCTGACATTCCGCAGGACAAGCCTCAGAAATGTCCTCTACAGGAAGTCGATGCCCCGCTGCAACTTTTACTATTAGAGTCATCATGCTGACACCTAGAGATATAGAGATTAGTATAATCCATCAGGTAATTTTAATTGCAGTTCATTCATATTCTATATTTTGGTGTTTTGTAAAGTCTAACAGGCTAAAGATGTCCAAAATATTTTGACTATCCTAAAGGTGTGGTATCATCCAAAATAAATAGAAGCCAACAGAAACATTGTCAGACATATAACTTATTGGTGTACTTTTGAGTAATGAAAGTCAATGATTCTGTATGGGGTTCATTTGAATACTGTTTTGGGGATAATGATGCAACCCTGGGACAGAAACAAGGATAATCAAGTGAGAATATGTAAGCCAAGGGCAGGTCCATTGGCTTGGCTGGGGTGTTCTGGACTGGCCACTGCTGCAACATCAGGGCAATTTAAATCACTTGAAGGTATAATAGCTGTAATAAAATCATAATGGTTGGTGTCTCCCGAGGTCAAACTAAGGGGCAGAGCAGAATATATGTAATCGTGATGGACGAACCTTTGAAAAGTTTGGTTTCACCTGTTTGCTGAATTTCAGTAAAAAGTTTAGTTCAGTCCAAATTAGTTTGAATTGAACAGAAACTTCCGTAAGACGCCTAAAACTGGTGTGTAATACTTTACGAGATATTTCTAATACTGTAGAAAACTGAATGACGTATCGGCCTGTGTAAACAGACAGTTGTCCATCTATGAATGACTGCCTGTTTACTGTGAACGGAGACGGGTTAACCAGAAAGAACCCCAGCCTACTCCACCTTCCTTCATTCAGTGATGCTCATTCCTGTGTAAATACTGAGGAAAGATTATGGCTGGGACAACCTAGAATCATAGAAATGTAGAGTTTGAAGAGACCTCCAGGGTCATTGGGGGTCAACCCACAGATTTCCCCATGTAAAAAGGCCCTTATATGCAATTCTACAAGTTCTTCAAATAGTTCTTTTACTGAAGACAAACTCAGACAGCTGTACATAGGTATTTAAGGGGACTGGGCTTGCTGCTGGGCCCTGGCCCGGAATCACTTTGGTTGATTCGTATTGCACTCTTTCAGCAGCCAACTATTAAAATCGAACACACTTAGCCAAATGTGATGTAGACTCATCCAAAGATTTTGGATCTTTTCATATTGGACAATTGTTGGGCGCTTAAGTGCCCGACAGTCATCCCAATGATCACCGTCTTTGTGCTTTCACACAGGAGTGATATCTTACAGTGAATGGAGGTGGATCGGGCCGGAGATCGCTTCAGGCCACCTCAATTTACAGTAAACATGCAATCGCTCATAGACAAATGATTGCCTGTTTAAACATACAGATTATCATTTGATTTTTACACCTACATAAACTGAACAACGTTCGATAAGCGAACAAAGCATCGTTCAGTCTCTGGCACTAAACACTTATCGTTGTGCTTCACTTAATTCAGTGATGAGCTGAAGGATAATTGTTCTTTGTAAAAGGGCCTGTACAGTAATAAATACAATTCTGCAACTTGTAAATAATTCATGTAGGCAAAAATGTCCTAAAAAGACATGTATACTCCACCAGTGAACCTTGGCTACTAGGAATATGGCTCTCCAATCCTAAAATAATTACACAGCACTTATTGTTATCTTGTGTCGCTTCTACTTCTTTCATTCTATGCAGTCACTGTATATTTACATGCACTCCACTTTCCATACAAATGGACACATTGCAGAAATTTGAATTTGAAATAGAAAGCGTAAAAAGCATATTTACCTACAAAAGGCTTTTTCTGAGTCAGAAGCTCCCAGATGACAATTGAATAGCTGAAAACAGAGAATACACATAATGACTCTATGTTTGACAGCTACAATATTTATCTACTCTTGTCCTCTTTACACTTTTCAAAACAGTTCAGTTATCTCAAGTATTTCCAGCAGAGACGCAAACCACAAATTGTTGATTCAGGAATCTGGTGTAAGAGCATTCATATGAATCCCGTTATTAGTTTTATCAATGCACTGCAACTTTTCCAATCTCTAATGCGTGATCATTGGAGGCAATCCAATAAGGAAAGGCAATTTAGTCTAGGAAGCGGGTGACCAGGGCAGCATAAGATATAACTATTTCTTATATTCTATTAATTGTTTAGAAGGAAAGATGACTATTAGGTAAAATATGAAACAAAGGCTAATGGACCTTCAAAAAGGGTATTGAACAGCCTTGTAGTGTGCGCTAAAGTGTCCACGTGTTATAAAATAATAAACTTTGATTATAAAGGGGATTTCCCACCCAGTACCACATTACTCGTGGTGCCAATAGAGCACTGGCTGCAGGCCCCACGATTCCCTATGTTCAGGGGGGCGCCGACTGACTGCTCTTCAGTGGGTTGAGGGGGCCCAAAAGACTGGTTCTCATTGGTTTGGCAGATCTGGTGAGAAGCAGTGAGGCCAATTTTCAACTATTAAAAAAAACAAAGCAACAGCTACTTAAAATCACCTCTGGCACAACACCTCTGGAAGCCCCCCCAGACGGTTCATAGATCTTCATTCCTTTCCTGGCTTCTGGGTTTAGAGGTACGGGGGAACATGCAATATCACATAACTGGTGCTGGCTAGCGCTATCATCGGTTATGTACCTCTATACTACACTGACCCCGGAGGGCAGGAAGGGAATGAAGATGAAGCAGCTTCCACGGGTGGTGCACTGGAGGGCAGGAAAGACAGCATTAATAATGATAGGAAATAAAAAGTGATATTATTCACAGGGCAGAAAAGGCAATATTATTGTTGATAACTGGGGCAGAAAAGGCAGCATTATTAATTACAGGGTCACGAATGGTTACATTAATAATAACGGGGCAGAAAAGGCGGCATTATTAATTATAGAGACAGAATAGGTGACATTATTAACTAGAGGGGCAGAAAAGGTGACAATAACAATTGGGGCAGGAAAGGCAGCATTATTACCTGCAGCACAGGAAAAGTGGTATTATTAATAACCCGGGGCAGAAAAGGCGGCATTATTAATTATGGGGCATTATTAATAACGAGGCAGAAAATGTATAATTTTTAATTACGGGGCAGGAAAGATTATGTATTAATAATGGGGGAAGACTAGGCAACATTATTAGTAATTAGAGGGGCAGAAAAGGTGGCATTAATAATAACTGGGGCAGTCAAGGTTGCATGATTAATAATGAGTCAGTTTACCTGCAGGGGCACAAAAGGTGGCATTTTTACTTACAGTGGCAGAAGTATTTATTATGAGAGCAAAAAAAGTGTCATTAATGATTATGGGAGAGTAGAGGAGCAGCATTAATTATGGGGACAGAAATGGCAATTTTACTACTTACGATGGCAAAAGTGGTGGCAGTTGTCTATTATGGGGTCAGAATGGCATTAATATGGGAGGAGAAAAGGGGCAGTATTAATACAGGGGTAGAAAAGGCAGCATGATTATTTATGGGGCACAAAGTGTGCATTATTAGTTATAAGGTAGAAAAGCTTCATCTTTAATTATGGGGCAAAATAATTAGTATTAATACTGATGGGGCAAAAGAGGGGGCACATTTTTACAAAACTTGTTTAGAAAGTCTAACATTGACTTGCAGCGGTGGCGCTGCAGAGGTATTGTTTCATCTTTCCATTAACATATTTCCCAAAGGAGCATGGATGGCCTTATAAGTCTCCTCACACACCTTCTAGATGTTCTCCTGAAGGGGAAACACCATTCCTGACCCACGTCTATAGGCCTCTCACTAGCCAAGCCAGAAACCTTCTGCACACTGATTAGTGGCAATCACCCCAAAACAGCTGTTTCTGTATGTTTTTTGACTTTTGGTTACGATTCCTAGTCACCGTTACAAGACTTGTTTAGAAAGTCTACCAATGACTTGCAAGAATGCTGCCTTCCAATAGGTGGTGCTGCAGAGGTATTTTTCACTCTTCCCAGTTACATACTTTTATTCTAACATCCCCCATGATTTAGACATCAGCACTATCTCCTCTGTTCTCTCAGAAGACCACTCCATTCCCACCTTACAAAAGAAAATTGTTATTGATGGCATTAATTTTATTTTTAAAAATAACTATTTTTCATTCAATTCCATCTTATATTATCAAATGAAAGGCACCGCAATGGGTATCAGATTTTGCTAATCTGTATGTGGGACATTTTGAAATTTTTTCAAATTACGGGGCAGACTTAAAAAAAAATGTATATCACCTCCAATCATAAATGTTCCGATAAGGGCTCATTCTGACATGCGCATATTGGTCGGGTTTTCACACCCGGCTTATATACGCTGTTCCTTTCTGCAGGAGGAGGAGGTGGGATGGGACGGGAGCAGTGCACTGAGCTCCTTCCCCCTCTCTGCCCCTCGCCACTGTGTGCGATATATATACGGTATATATATATATATATATATATATATATATATATATATATATATATATATATATATATATATATATATATATATATATATATATATATACACATATTATTTGCATGCACCGACATATAATGTTTTATCAGCATTTTATATTAATCTTTTTCTTATCTAGATACTTTTAATTCTTGCCTCAATTTGCTCTATTTGTCCATACATGTTTATTTAGCATATAACTTTGACCAATCCGCTTCAAAGTTTTTTTCCCCTATAATTCTGTATGATTTTTATCGCTCTTTCTTTTTGTTACTTATTGTGTACTCTAGCATATGACTATAACACTAACTGTTTGTCGCTATGAAAATTTGATTTGAACTTTCGCTTTGTACCATTTATTTTATGCATGATTATGTAATGTAACATGGGTATTTAATGTATATATATATATATATATATGTAGTTTTTGCTTTTATTTCCCCTTCTTTACGTTTCCTTGCTCTTTTTCAATGTACACACTGTGTGTTATAATTATTTAATCTATCCTTTTGTGTACTAGTATTTCCTAGCCTGACTGATAGAGAGGATTCACCCGCAATGCGTATCATTTGCTGGTTTTTAATTCACAAGATAGAAGAAGTTGAATATTTCATGCTATTATCTCACGACTTTCCTTGGAGAGTTCCGCTAACATACCATTTTTTTGTTTTTGCATATCTAGTTTGCCCACTATTGGAGGGCCTACCTGGCTAGTAGCACCTTATCACTGAAAAGGCCTAGAAATTAAAAGAAATTTTATTGATATTAAGAATAAAAAACCACTTCCTCAATTCTGGGATGGTTGAACTAAACAAACACAGACCTACAGACAAAAATACACATAAGCAATCATCTATCAGTAAGATGAATTGGGGATTGGCAACTATTGAGGAATTGTATCCGGGTATCTATGCCCTGAGATGTTGAAGAATAACAATATCCAGGTTATAGCGACAATAGAATAACGCTAGCCTGTAAGGACAATTATATCCAGAATAGTTAGTATGGCAGGAGATTAATCCACAGCTTTTTGTTCGTTGATTTATTCCTCCAATTTCTCTGTTAATAAGGGCACTATGATATTACGATAGAAGTTTCATGTGCTTATAAACATTGCCACCCAAAAAAACACAATTATGATGGTCTATCCAGACCCATAATCTACCAGATCATGTATAAGGGTCACAAGGTGACCTAACAACTATACTTGGAATTACACTATGATCTAACTAAGTGGATTGTGACATGAGATCAAACTCTCAGTCGCGGAGGTGATTCCGGGACTGAGTAATTGTAATGCCAATACAATTAGCAGATTAACACCTTTCTCTTACATAGATGGTTAGAGCGGTGAATTGATATTATAGGCCTGCTTAATTGCAGAGGACGCGTTTCCACAGCGTGCAACGCTGCTTCATCAGGACGGGATGGTAGGTATAAGATTAGTTGTTGACTAAGCTCGTGAGAGGAACAGCAGAACGCAGATCGATGCAGTTTATGAGATATGCTGCATCTGCTTTAGTGTTTCTTGACAAGGTGAGGTGCCAACAGGGCTGATAATGATTTAATATACGAGCACATGAACAACTGAATTGATGCAACATAGATGGCAGCCGCCTAAGAGCATGTATATAATGGAGCCCAAAAGGGCAGCACCTCTGTCTGACAGACCTGGTAGCTGTCTGCTACGGGTCCGTTTATATGGGGTTAGCGCCGCCCCATTGGGCGGAGAATAACTTGTACACCAATAAGAGGTTCAGGTAGGAATTCGCAAGGAACAGGTCACTACGCCGTGCGGTCACGTGACGCATCACGTTGTGTGACGCAAGGTCACGTGGGCGGCGGCCGTCTGACGTCGGACGCCGCAGAGTGACGTGGGTATAATCAATGATCATTGACCTTATATCTAGTTTGCCCACTATTGGAGGGTCTACCTGGCTAGTAGCACCTCCCTCATCTGCTTTCTATAACCCTCCTCGAGGCAGTTTGAGTCCCAATCTTACACCTAGTGTTTAAGCCTCTAACACTTTTGGGTTTTCTCCACCCCCTTTCTTTCTCCCACAGCATTCTAATTGCTATCTGTGGCACTATGGGCTGTGTAGAGGTGTGGAAAACATTGGGAGGGTGATGCGGTGGGTGTCAACTATCAGAAACAGCTGGCACCTGCTGGGTATGCGGAAGGCTTGGCTTTTGAACCTGTTTCCTACCTACCTCACACCTCTGTGACGCATATGTACATCACAGAGAGGGAAGGAATTAAAGGAAAAGCCCAGCCCAAGATCATTTTTGTCTTATTTAGTATTTAATTCTATGGCTTTGCTTGGTAATTTAGAGCTCTGTATTGGAAAAAGTGATCTGACTGCTATTGAGATATATTAAGGGTGGGTTCACTCGTGGTGGATTTGTCACATAACTTAGAATGGCAGCAAAGTGGATAAGATTTTGAAAAGCTGTGAGAAAAATTGCACAAATCCTGTATGGAAATTGACATGTGGTGTGGAGATTAAATCCGCAGTTTGTCAATTGTATCACAGTTCCTGCTGCGGAGCTGACCCCTTCTCAATGATGGGGTGAATTCCACACAAAAATACGCAGTGAAACCCGTAAGAAAATCTTCTCCAAATGGTGCAGGTTTTGAAGCAGACATTCCACAGAAGGTAAGCCCCGTGTAGACCAAGCATAAAGGTCTACATTTTTGTAATCAGGAAACCTTTTGTACAACTCAAGTTTTTTATGTTAAACAAATTAAAAAAATTTTGTACATGTTTGCTTTATTTTTGATACAAAAAAAATCCTGACTATTAAAAGCCTAATAATAGTCTGACACTTCCTATTCTGAAGAAAAGCCTCTGATTGGCAGACAGCAGTCACCTGACTTCCACTGTGAACACACACCGTGAGAATCACTGGGCTGCAGCACTTGATCGTCGAAGTACTATATTGTTTTCAACTAATTTTAGAAAATCAGTTTGTTGCCGCCTTAATTGCAGCTCAACCAAGAAGGCCACCCAGACTTGCACTGGCTCACAGTGGAACAGATGAATCCCCCCGTGGGCCTTGAGCCAGGGTAGACCCTCAGCCCCCCACTTCCTCATATGAACTGAGTACAGTATCTGCACATTGGGTAAATGGAAATCTACCTATTCCTGTCCACTGCATTCTCTATATGCGTCAGTTGAAACAGGACTGCACTCTAACACAGCCACCTTTTTTCCTTAACTACAAAGGGAATGCTGCAGCAAGGAATCTGTAAATCAGGTGCAAGTAGCTATACAGGGGGACCCAAGAATGATATTTACTGGTGGGCTCTGGGCCCTACAGTCTGACACTGGGACTACCCCATAGTCATGTAGAGAGAATAGAATAAGAAAATCTATGATCAGAAAAAATAAACTTATTAGGAAAATGGAATATATGTCATTATCTGGTTTTAATTGGGAAAAATTAAAGATGATATATTCCCTTTAAGTCATTTTTTAAAAAAACAAGGCAGTAGATATACTATATGTAGCTGTCAGATAAAGGTAGATTTACAGTTCTGTACAATGATGTTTAAAGCAGATGTAGTTTTTCTTCTCACCATACCTGTACACATCATATTTAGTTCCCGTCACCCTACTGCTCTCCAGGAATACCTCCGGTGGGATGTAGTTTAAGGTTCCTTTGATTGCTGATCTTTCTATATAATCCTTCCGAGTTGAATTTTCTTTCCATTTAGAGAGGCCAAAATCGGAAATCTGGAAGAGAGAAATGTATTTCAAAATATGTGCAAACCCTGAAGCAGTTACCTTATGTAGCTTAAATAAGAGTGATTACTGCAGTATTTTGGGAAATCATTGAAGTAGAACATTTTTAGATTTGTTCAATAGGAAGAATATAAGTAGTTCACATTTTGGAGAGTCATTGGAGAAGAGACTTTTTATAGATTCCTTAACCTGTAATTGTCACCAGTTTGTGATACCACAGTAATATATTGTAGTACCATAAATGATAGTGTAGATGGGCACTATGGAGTATCCGGAACATCTCCATATCACAAGTGACCTATAAACAAATTCATCACAAATGTGTTATTTGCAAACTTGAGTAAAGATAGCTTCATAGAAGTTGATCTTGAATCTTAAGGGTTATAGGTGTTACCGAGTGAGGCCGTCTGCACACGGGCGGATTTGCATTGTGGAATCTGGAGCAGGCATCTGCCTCTGGATTCCGCAGCAAATACCACCCATAGCATGCTATGGCAATACACGATTTCATGTCCACAATCTGAAATTGATTGCGATTTTCTGCTTGCGGAGGAGAAATTGCAGCATGCTGCGATTTTGTGCAGGCTCTGCACAGACGCCTACCATTGAAGTCAATGGAAGACGTCCTTCCTGCGGCCCTTCCGCAATCACATTGCAGAAAGATTGTGGGATCCGCGTCTTCGCCTAGTGACGACGCTACCTATTCTGTACTGCGCATGTGCATTCACAGAAAAGAATAGAAGACACTGGACAGGTACGTGAGGGTCACCGGCCGGGCACAGGCTTGGATTCCGCTGCAGGATTCTGCATGCGGAATCCAACCCACCCGTGTGCAGGTGGCCTTAAGGAACCCCTGCCAATGGGTCCCCCATGCATTAAAATAAGACCTCTTTCACACGGGCGACAGCGATATCAATATCGCTGCTATGTACGCATGAGTTTGTAGCATCAGTGATGCTTTTACTTGGGAAAAATGTAGCATCACGTTGTTGATACCCGTGACTTTCTAATGTTAAAATCACATTGCACAAAAATCACAAGATTGTGCGATGCAATGCGATAAACAAGGAGGATCCATTGGGAAACATGGGCTTAAAAAAAAAAACATAGCCAATCAGTGCTGTATAGAGCATGCCGCGATTTTATAGTCTCACAATGTAGTAGGTGTAACGCCCCGCAGCGACCAAGACACGAGGCACACGCTGAGGAGATGGCGGGGATAGAGATGGCACTTATCATGGTGGCTCTACCAAACTCCTCCCCAGAGGGGCGCGCATAACCTCATAGGCCTGTTCCAGGCAAAGCTGGGACAGTGGCTACCTGAATAATGGTGTGGTGGACCTGAAAAGTTGTCACATGTGACGCCACCATTCCATTACCCCTTGGATATGGGACTTGTAAATAAGAAAGTCCACACACAGCAGTTGAATTAGAAATGTCAATCACTGGTAATGGGAAGTAAGTGGAACTTTACTTATCCACTTGAAAGCTTCACACACCAGTGCAGAAACAACAGTTCAAAGAGGTCAGAGAGGAGAACACAGGATAAAACCAGGCCTACAGTCTGAGTTATCTGTACGACTCCACTCCTGGACAAACACACCGGAGGAGGACACAACACTCCGCTGACACTCACTTGCAGGTGGACACTTGAACACTGCACAGTGGCTCCTTCTCTCACTCTCCTACGTAAGGTAGGAGTCCTGGATTGGGAACATCAGGGTACCCCTCCTTGGCTTTCATTCTTCACCACATGAGGGTTGAAGGTACCTCCATGTGGCTGACATTCTCCCTCAGAAGACCTCCAATGACAGACAGACAGACAGGAACCCACCACACCTTTTGGCTTGCACTTATATTTAGATCTTACATACCCATGTGACATGACAATTGGGTACAGTTTCCAGACATATCCAGACATTCATAGACATTAATCTCTTACATGCTGCAGCTGTGCAATACACATAACTAAAGACAAGACAATTTGCACAGAGCATCCACATTGAAGACATGACATATATGACAGTTATAGAGGGGCCAGATGTATGCTCTTCGGGCCACTACATGGGCTACAAAACATCGCTCATGTGAAAGAACCCATTGGAAACGATAGGCTTCACATACATGCGTTTTGTAGCGGTGTCGCATCACTACAAAATTGTGCGATTTTGTAGCCCATGTGAAACCAGCCTAACAAATCAGCGGTTACTCACTTCTTCCTGCTTTCCACTCCTCACTTGTTTACAGGCCACTCTGACGCCCCATAAACCTGCTGTAGCAGCCAATTGCAGCACCCAGCCATGATCACTAACATTGGCTGCTGCAGCTTGTTTGTAGATGAGCTCAGGCTGACTGCAGCCTGTAAAGTTTAACATTTCCAGGGGATAAAGACCCTCTGTATTTGGGGTCGAAACGTCGCTGTATGTTGCTGTGAGGAATTAAAGTACGCATCTTATCCAGATGTTGGTTTAAACCATTTATGCTGCCCATGGCTGTTTGTTATTGTTGCAACCTGTAAAGTGACGGCAGCGGGGATGAGCAAAGGAGCAGGAAGAGGGTAATAACCTCTGATTTGTTATTTTAAGGCATGGGGGGGCTCAGTGACAGGGATTTCCTTAACTTGGACAGCCTCTTTAACCTCTGTTAACTATTTGCAAACATTCTTCTAATGGTCCAAAGCATCTAAAATGTAAAAAAAAAACAATGAAGTTACTATTACAAATAATCTTGTTTAAACATTTCCTGCAGTTTTGTTTCTACGGCCTATACATATCTATATGTCTCCAAGCTGGCAGAGAACAAACAAGCCTTGTGTAACCTCATTTTGCGGTCATACTCACTACCATTTTGTCATGGTGCCACAAGCTCTGCGGTAACTGTTACATTCTGGACACCAGTTCAGACCCCAGTTAATGTTGATGCATTGGCATTGGTCCCTGTGATGCGCCTGCTGGTTCACTGCTTCCATGGCATCAAGATGCCATATGACACTATCTCCCTTATATTATTGCACTGATGGGCTGGCTGGGGTGACAGAATAGGCTTATGTATATATTCCGGCTCTTCCTTGCAGAGGATGCTAGTAATACACTTGTGTTTGGCCTTTTGGTAGTTTGGAGTGTAGTTCCAGGTGTTTTGGGGTTTGAACCTTCATATATTGATTTAGGGCTGTGGAACTTGCCTGTCAGCTGTGTTCTGGTTACCCTTTAACTTTCTCTATGTCTGACATCAGCCATATGCTTATACCATCTTGGGACTACCAGTTCATTCTCTGGGGGTGACTAGTGGGTTTGCTTTTGTCAGGGCATGTGCTCTACTTTCTTGGCAATACTAGCTAGATCAGTTCGGTGATTGGTTTGAGACATCCTCCTGATTTCCTAATCTGCAACTCCATTAATTAATCTTGCTACTCTACTTAATTTTAGTTGTAAGTTTAACCGGAGCTGGACAGACTAGACATTTACTCCTTTCCTTTGGAAGGTATGCAACTAGAATAACTATATAAATCTAACTAGAAGTAGGTAGGACTGTACAATCAGACTTCACAGAGTTTCTGTTATTTCTACGATAGAGACACATTGGTCTCCTTAGGAACTGTAGCAATAAAAACATTTTAATAGCGATTATTTGCAAAGTTTCTTTCATGTAAATCAACTGTTGCAGACCCCCTTTTGGTCAAAGATTTCTATCCCCTCCACTGTACTGCACTATTCGTCCAAGAGGAAAGTGCTCATGGTAACAATGACACAACATCTAGGCAGGAAGGTATCCCTCTAAATAGCTTTTGTCACTGGTCCACGTGATCAACACAATATTCATGCCTTTGCTTTCTCATGATGGTTGAAGCTAGATACCATTGAAGTCCCATCGATCATGATATCTGGGGTCGTTGCCTCCTAATCCCATATTAGATATGACATGGTCTCTACTGCACTTCTGAGAACCATTGTGCATCACAATATAATTTAGGTCCTGCCACAATTTTAAAACAAATGCTCCCAGACACCACCTGCAAAATAAAGGCATATACAGAGCAAAACATTACATAACATGAAAATAAAACTGGACCACCACTCCCTCAACTAATGTGTGCTCCTCCATGCCTTACAAGTACAAAGATTATCTACTGGGGCCTAAACACATGGGTGTGATTTTGTGCCATTATGCAGCTGTAAAAAATCATAATGGGACAAAACAAAACCATTGATTTCAATGGTTTTATTCACACTAGCGGTATTCTCAGCCATTAATAGGACGGGTGAGAAAAGATAGGACTTGTTCTAATACTGCGTGCGATAAAGATAGGGTGGGACCTATCTGGCTGCTTTTTTCAAACTCACACGGAATCGCGTAAAGGTTCACATGTTAAAAAATATATCGTTTTTACCTTGTTCATATGCAACTATGGTCTGTAGCAGCAAGAGTAGTTGCGCATATGTCCATGTGAAGAAGCCCTTGCTCTGTAGTACAAAGTCACAGGAACTCAATGTACAGATGTAGGGGTATTATCTATCCTTGAAGGAGGGTGTACCATTGTTCTTCTGTAGACCGCAAGGCTCTGCTGTGTTATTTACATAGCACAGCCATTGCAGCAAACCGTGTCCTTAAAGTAACTTCTTTTAGTGCCATTTTAATCGCTTGCATTTCCTATTCACACTTCATACCATAGTTGTCTCTTTTCTCTCAATATTACAAATTCTTCTTTTCATAGTTTTGCAAAGTGGATTACAATTAGCTGAAAAAATGTAAATCGATGCCACATCTAACCCTTACTATCAAGACAAAGGATCTCTGAATACTGTATTTTGGAGAGATTAACACATTCATGAATGTCACATAAATGCTCTGGCATGGAAGACCTTTATAACTACTTCCCACATTGCACTGCACGGCCTATGTAGCTCAAGCCCTTCACAGTTACAGACACTTAAAATAATATTTTTTATTGAGCAACTCGTTAAAACTTGGAAGGCTACCATTGACAAACTAACACAAAACTACAAAGACACACAAAACTCCACTGGGCTGTGATTGGTTTTAGCCACAGTTCAGGAGGAGAGGTGATGGTCTCTGGCTTGGTAAACCACAACTGATTACGAGAGAGCGGAATTTAGTGGGTTAACTCAACCCGCACCATTCTACAGCCTGCACAGGAGTAAATATTCCTGATTGGTGTGTAGTAGTGCAGTACACAGAAGGGCCCGTAGAGGGCTGCAGACAGGACCTCTGGTCCAAGGGTTAACACAAAGGGGTGGAGCAGGAACTAGAAAAGGGCCAGTTCCTGCAAGAATCAAGTTAGAGAGAGAGAGAGGACCAGTGCAGCCGAGGGAGGTGCTGCAAGCTGGTGGCCTAGCAAAGGCCAGAATCCGACAGGGATGACACCCCTGGACTCACACCCAAGTTGGGGTGCTTATTTGAATTGTATATATTGATGTTGTGTGATGTGCTGTGGAATAAAGGCTGGCAGGAGCCAGACAAAGAAATATACATCTCCTGAGCCGTGTTTACACGTGAGGTGAGCCATTTCACGTACGAGAAGTCAGCGATCCCGAGGCGAGTGCAGCCCGCTTGCTACAGGTGAGAATGTAGGACTTAAAGACTAGAGCAATATATAAGCTAAGTCCTTCTGCTATATGCCAGTATAGACCAGCATTCGTTTCTCTCAGAAGATCAGATGGAACAAGCCTGGACCAGTAACTATATACCTCCTAATCACAAATGCAAGTTCAAAATCAATCACAGCCCAGAGGAGTCAGAGTTTTGTGTCTATATAGTTTTGTGATAGGCTTCTTTCCCATGAGCGTATATCGGCCACCGTTTTCATGGCCGACCGATATATGCTACCATCTGTGGCGTTAAAGCTCCTGAGCGGGCGCACAAGTCTAACATTTGTGCTCCCGTTCACACGGTATGGGCCCCAGTGCATATACGCCGAGGCTACCATGCCGTCGCCCCTTTCCTCTCCTTCCCCCTCGCAGGCTCACCTCTGCTCTCCTCCCCGCTTGTTCTTTGCAATGGGAGGAGGTGGGATGGGGTGGCGCTTAGCTCCGCCCGGGCTCACTCCCTCCCATTGCAAAAAGCGAGCAGGGAGGAGAGCAGCCACGCTGCTAAACTCCCTCCCACCTCCCTTCTCTGGCCGCTGTCATTGGCTCCCCTAGGACTATTTTTTGGGCCTGACGTAAAAACGCCCGGCGCTATATTGGCCAGACGAGCGCTTTTACTTCACGAGAATATGGCCATGCGATCTGATGCATTGGAATCCAATGCATCAGTTCACAACGTGTATATAGGCCGGCCATGAAAACGGCGGGCTGATATATGCTCGTGGGAAAGAAGCTTTAGTCTGTCAATATTAGCCCTCTGATTTTTAGCGAGTTGCTCAATAAAGATTATCATTTTAAGTGCCTATAACTGTAAAGGGCTTGGATAATTCATTATATAGACAATGACTGCCTCAGTGACAATTGCACATGTAGCATATATTTACCATCCTATTGGCACTGCCGTAGATTGGCACTGTGGTACAAATGGATGCTTTTTTTCTAAATTCCCATAGTGAAAAACAAGGGTTCATATTTAGAGATGAGCGAGCACCAAAATGCTCGGGTGCTCGTTACTCGGGACGAAATTATCGCGATGCTCGAGGGTTCGTTTCGAGTAACGAACCCCATTGAAGTCAATGGGCGACCAGAGCATTTTTGTATATCTCCGATGCTCGCTAAGGTTTTCATTTGTGAAAATCTGGGCAATTCAAGAAAGTGATGGGAACGACACAGCAACGGATAGGGCAGGCGAGGGGCTACATGTTGGGCTGCATCTCCAGTTCCCAAGTCCCACTATTAAGCCACAATAGCGGCAAGAGTGGGCCCCCCCAACAACTTTTACTTCTGAAAAGCCCTCATTAGCAATGCATACCTTAGCTAAGCACCACACTACCTCCAACAAAGCACAATCACTGCCTGCATGACACTCCGCTGCCACTTCTCCTGGGTTACATGCTGCCCAACCCCCCCCCCCCCTGCACGACCCAGTGTCCACAGCGCACACCAAAGTGTCCCTGCGCAGCCTTCAGCTGCACTCATGCCACGCCACCCTCATGTCTATTTAGAAGTGCGTCTGCCATGAGGAGGAACCACAGGCACACACTGCAGAGGGTTGGCACGGCTAGGCAGCTACCCTCTTTAAAAGGGGCGGGGCGATAGCCCACAATGCTGTTCAGAAGCAATGAGAAATATAATCCTGTGCCACCGCCATCAGGAGCTGCACACGTGGGCATAGCAATGGGGAACCTATGTGCCACACACTATTCATTCTGTCAAGGTGTCTGCATGCCCCAGTCAGACCGCGTTTTTTTATAAATAGTCACAGGCAGGTACAACTCCGCAATGGGAATTCCGTGTGCACCCACAGCATGGGTGGCTCCCTGGAACCCACCGGCTGTACATAAATGTATCCCATTGCAGTGCCCTGGACAGCAGAGCTAACGTCAGATTAAATGCAGGTGGACTTCGGCCCACACTGCATGCCCCAACCTGACCGGGCTTTTTAATTCATAGACACAGGCAGGTACAACTCCCTATTGTGAAGTCCCTGTGGACCGACAGCATGGGTGGGTGCCAGGAAGCCACCGGCGGCACATAAATATATCCCATAGCATTGCCCATCACAGCTGAGGTAATGTCATGTTAAATGCAGGTGGGCTTCGGCCCACACTGCATGCCCCAGTCAGACTGGGTTTCTTTAGAAGTGGACACATGTAGTTACAACTCCGTGTGGACCGACAGCATGGGTGGCTCCCTGGAACCCACCGGCGGTACATAAATATATCCCATTGCAGTGTCTAGCACAGCTGATGTAACGTCAGCTGTAATGCAGGTGGGCAAAAAATTAATTGGATTACACTGTAGGCGAGGGCCCCAAAAAATTGGTGAATTGGTTAATGTGGCTTAATTGGTAACTAGGCCTGCAGGCAGCCCAGTTAAAATAAAAATTGGTTCAGGTGCAAGTTTCAACGCTTTAATGAGCATTGAAACGTATAAAAATTGTTTACGAAAATTATATGACTGAGCCTTGTGGGCCTAAGAAAAATTGCCCGTTCGGCGTGATTATGTGAGGTTTCAGGAGGAGGAGCAGGAGGAGGAGGAGGAGGAATATTATACACAGATTGATGAAGCTAAAAGGTCCACGTTTTTGATGGTGATAGAGAACAATGCTTCCCTCCGCGGGTGCAGCTTACGTATTGCTTAGGTATCGCTGCTGTCCGCTGGTGAAGAAGAGAAGTCTGGGGAAATCCAGGCTTTGTTCATCTTGATGAGTGTAAGCCTGTCGGCACTGTCGGTTGACAGGCGGGTACGCTTATCCGTGATGATTCCCCCAGCCGCACTAAACACACTCTCTGACAAGACGCTAGCTGCAGGACAAGCAAGCACCTCCAGGGCATACAGCGCGAGTTCAGGCCACGTGTCCAGCTTCGACACCCAGTAGTTGTAGGGGGCAGAGGCGTCACGGAGGACGGTCGTGCGATCGGCTACGTACTCCCTCACCATGCTTTTACAGTGCTCCCGCCAACTCAGCCTTGACTGGGGAGCGGTGACACAGTCTTGCTGGGGAGCCATAAAGCTGGCAAAGGCCTTGGAGAATGTTCCCCTGCCTGCGCTGTACATGCTGCCTGATCTCTGCGCCTCCCCTGCTACCTGGCCCTCGGAACTGCGCCTTCTGCCACTAGCGCTGTCGGATGGGAAGTTTACCATCAGTTTGTACACCAGCGCCCTGTGGTATAGCATCATTCTCGAACCCCTTTCCTCTTCGGGAATAAGAGTGGAAAGGTTCTCCTTATACCATGGGTCGAGCAGTGTGTACACGCAGTAATCCGTAGTGGCCAGAATGTGTGTAACGCGAGGGTCACGAGAAAGGCATCCTGACATGAAGTCAGCCATGTGTGCCAGGGTACCTGTACGCAACACATGGCTGTCCTCACTAGGAAGATCACTTTCAGGATCCTCCTCCTCCTCCTCCGGCCATACACGCCCTCAAAGGATGACAGGCAAGCAGCATGTGTACCCTCAGCAGTGGGCCAAGCTGTCTCTTCCCCCTCCTCCTCATGCTCCTCCCCCTCCTCCTCCTTAACGCGCTGAGATATAGACATGAGGGTGCTCTGACTATCCAGCGACATACTGTCTTCCCACGCCTCCGTTTCCGAGTGCAAAGCGTCTGCCTTTATGCTTTGCAGGGAACTTCTCAAGAGGCATAGCAGAGGAATGGTGACGCTAATGATTGCAGCATCCCCGCTCACCATCTGGGTACACTCCTCAAAGTTTCCAAGGACCTGGCAGATGTCTGCCAACCAGGCCCACTCTTATGTAAAGAATTGAGGAGGCTGACTCCCACTACGCCGCCCATGTTGGAGTTGGTATTCCACTATAGCTCTACGCTGCTCATAGAGCCTAGCCAACATGTGGAGCGTAGAGTTCCACCATGTGGGCACGTCGCACAGCAGTCGGTGCACTGGCAGATTAAACCGATGTTGCAGGGTCCGCAGGGTGGCAGCGTCCGTCTTGGAGTTGCGGAAATGTGCGCTGACCCAGCGCACCTTTCCGAGCAGGTATGACAAGTGTGGGTAGCTTTTCAGAAAAAGCTGAACCACCAAATTAAAGACATGGGCCAGGCATGGCACGTGCGTGAGGCTGCCGAGCTGCAGAGCCGCCACCAGGTTACGGCCGTTGTCACACACGACCATGCCCGGTTGGAGGCTCAGCGGCGCAAGCCAACGGTCGGTCTGCTCTGTCAGACCCTGCAGCAGTTCGTGGGCCGTGTGCCTCTTCTCTCCTAAGCTGAGTAGTTTCAGCACGGCCTGCTGACGCTTGCCCACCGCTGTGCTGCCACGCCGCGCGACACCGATTGCTGGCGATGTGCTGCTGCTGCTGCTGACACATCTTGATTGCGAGACAGAGGTTGTGTTGGAGGAGGAGGAGGAGGAGGGTGGTTTAGTGGAGGAAGCATACACCGCCACAGATACCAGCACCGAGCTGGGGCCCGCAATTCTGAGGGTGGGTAGGACGTGAGCGGTCCCAGGCTCTGACTCTGTCCCAGCCTCCACTAAATTCACCCAATGTGCCGTCAGGGAGATATAGTAGCCCTGCCCGCCTGTGCTTGTCCACATGTCCGTTGTTAAGTGGACCTTGGCAGTAACCGCGTTGGTGAGGGCGCGTACAATGTTGCGGGAGACGTGGTCGTGCAGGGCTGGGACGGCACATCGGGAAAAGTAGTGGCAACTGGGAACCGAGTAGCGCGGGGCCGCCGCCGCCATCATGCTTTTGAAAGCCTCCGTTTCCACAAGCCTATACGGCAGCATTTCCAGGCTGATCAATTTGGCAATGTGCACGTTTAACGCTTGAGCATGCGGGTGCGTGGCGGCGTACTTGCGCTTGCCCTCAAACAGTGGCGCTAGCGACGTCTGGACGCTGCGCTGAGAGACCTTGCTGGATGGGGCCGAGGACAGCGGAGGTGAGGGTGTGGGTGCAGGCCAGGAGACGGTAGTGCCTGTGTCCTCAGAGTGGGGTTGGATCTCAGTGGCAGGTTGGGGCACAGGGGGAGAGGCAGTGGTGCAAACCGGAGGCGGTGAACGGCCTTCGTCCCACCTTGTGGGGTGCTTGGCCATCATATGCCTGCGCATGCTGGTGGTGGTGGCTCCCCAGCTGATCTTGGCGCGACAAAGGTTGCACACCACTGTTCGTCGGTCGTCAGGAGTCTCTATGAAAAACTGCCACACCGTAGAGCACCTTGACCTCTGCAGGGTGGCATGGCGCGAGGGGGTGCTTTGGGAAACAGTTGGTGGATTATTCGGTCTGGCCCTGCCTCTACCCCTGGCCGCCGCACAGGCTCGGCCTGTGCCCACACCCTGACTTGGGCCTCCGCGTCCTCGCCCGCATCCATGTCCTATAGGCCTACCCCTCAGCATGGTGTATTAGCAGTAGTGCAGAAACAGAACGCTGTAATTAAATGCGCCGCTTATTGGCCTGTGGTTGGAGGCTCATTTCGCTTACCGAACGCACAGCAGAGCCAGGAAATAATTTTGCGCAAGCCTGCTGTAACACTTAGCTGGCTGCGTATGACTTAGGAGGACAACTACACCCAGCACAGATCCAGTACACTGAGGACAGTCACAGGCAGCCCAAATAGATTTTTTTTCCCAAATGTTTTTGGAAAGGCCCACTGCCTATATTCAATAAATATATGTCTTCTGTCCCTGCCTCACCACCACTACTGGCCCTGGAGTATGTATAATTACTGCAGGGCGCAATGCTCTGCACGGCCGATATACAAAAAAAAAAAAAAAGTGCAACACTGCAAAAAGCAGCCTCCACACTACTGCACACGGTCAGATGTGGCCCTAAGAAGGACCGTTGGGGTTCTTGAAGCCTAAAATACTCCTAACACTCTCCCTATAGCAGCTCCGGCACCAACAGCACTTTCCCTCCTCTATGTCAGAATGCATCTGTGGCGAGCCGCAGGAGGGGCCGATTTACATACTCGGGTGACACCTGATCTCGCCAGCCACTCACTGCAGGGGGGTGGTATAGGGCTTGAACGTCGCAGAGGGAAGTTGTAATGCCTTCCCTGTCTTTCTATTGGCCAGAAAAGCGCGCTAACGTCTCAGAGATGAAAGTGAAAGTAACTCGAACATCTCGTGGTACTCGTCACGAGTAACGAGCATCTCGAACACGCTAATACTCGAACGAGTATCAAGCTCGGACGAGTACCTTCGCTCATCTCTATTCATATTTCTATGTAAAACTGTTAAAAAAAACGGCTTTCATAATGCAAAGAAAAAAATGCTGTATTCAAAAAGGCTATGGCCAAATTTGAGGGGCATTTTTTTCACTTAATTGCATGTATTTTGGATTGACAAACATTTTTGCAATAGAATTTACTTAAAAGTTTTGGACTGTTTGTCTTCTACAGCTTCTACATATCACTGTATAGAAACTGCAGTCCAAGGGCTCATTAACATGAGTATTTAACATGCATATTTTTTGCGCAAAAGAAAAATAGTATGATCTATGTTGGTGCTTAGGACACATCATTATCATAGTGTGGTGCATAAAATTTGCAGTAAATAAATCAAAGAATGGTAGAGTAGGAAGGGTCCTTCAGGGTCATTGGGTCCAACCTTCTGCTCAATGCAGGATTAACTAAATCACCCCAGACAGATGCATGTGCAGCATCGTTTGAAGACTTGCATAGAAGGAAAACTCACCACCTCCCATGGCAACCTGTTCCACTCAACTGTAAAATGTGCATGTTACATGTGTATAAGCTGCGTACTGTGTATTACGCGCATAGTATGTAAGCTAAATAAGCTTGCCTAAAAACACTTAGGAGATCCATCAGTCTGCTACTCAGACTGCTTAGTTTGGGTCTGCTTTCTCTTCTCCTGCAGGTTCTTATCAGCTAATTTAAAGATAAATTTTGTTGTGAACATAAATTAGCTTTAAAAAAAAGTGCTGGAGAGGAGAAAGCTTGGCTTTCATCCCTCCTCTATCTGTACATCCTTACTGATGGATCTCCTACTGAGGTTTAGAGTGGTTTTATACAAAACTATCATCCAAATAATCAAACAGTGGAGCGAATTTGAGCAATAGTTATTCTGTGTAATCACAGCCACCAATAAAGTGATAAACAGTAATTTGTTCATTAGTCACTTCATTTTAGCTCACCTAAAAATAGTCACTGGTTGACTAATCATCATGTGAGGTAAACTAACAGTTGTGTCTTTCAATGACTAGTCCGTAAACTTTACAAGGATGTGTGCGCTTCAGTGGCCGCTAACAGTGAAAAGCACACAAACAACAATCACTTGTACATTAACAACTCTCTGTAGCAGCTATTTCGAGCAAATATGTGAACGATAGTTACCCCATGTAAACCCACCCTTAGGGTGCATTCACATGAACGTATATCGGCTCAGTTTTCACGCCGAGCCGATATACGTTGTCCTCATGTGCAGGGGGGGGGAGGCTGGAAGAGCCCAGGAGCAGGAACTGAACTCCTGCCCCCTCTCTGCCTCCTCCCCACCCCCTCTCCGCCCCTCTGCACTATTTGCAATGAGAGGAGGCGAGACGGGGGCGGGGCTAAGTGCCGCAAATTAGCCCCGCCCCCGTCCCGCCTCTCCCCATTGCAAATAGTGCAGAGGGGCGGAGAGGAGGCAGAGAGGGGGCGGGAGCTCAGTTCCTGCTCCTGGGCTCTTCCAGCCTCCCCCCCCTGCACACGAGGACGACGTATATCGGCTCGGCGTTAAAAACCCGAGCCGATATACATTCGTGTGAATGCACCCTTACACTGCAGTGTCTTTATACAATGAGTAGCTGAAATACCCAGCTTCGCTTGAGTTAATTTGATACAAGTGTTTATGTGTTGTACGCAGGGAAAATTTTTTGAAGTCAGGGGTACTTTAGAGGATCCGAAGAATAAAGTATGTATACACATAGATGAGCATTAGACTTCTCTCAGGCTGCATTACCAATGTCCCTCTGCAGAATGTGCCACTCCCTCCCACTCTACTCATTTAGGACCTAAAAAATTCTTGCACCAAATTTCATTCTTTATTACATAGGGATGCACTTAGTTTTGCAATTAGCATTGAATAATCGAGTTGTAACCACTTTACATTTCCTATTTAGGCCTTAAAGAATGCTTGTGCTTAATTTCACTCTTGTACGATACCAGGAAGTTACATTACATAGGGGTGCGCTTACTTTTGCAATTAGGATTGAATAATTGAGTTGTGACCCCTTTACCTTTCATATTCAGAACCTAAAGAATTCTTGTGGCAAATTTCATGTTTGTACGACATTGGAAAGTTAGAGAATTAGATTAGGTACATTACACAGGGGTGCCATTACTTTTGCACTTAGCATTGAAAAATCGAGTTGTGACCCCTTTAATCCTCCTAATCAAGACCTAAATAATGCTTGCGCCAAATTTCACGCTTGTACGACACCAGGAAGTTGAAGAATTAGATTAGATACATTACATAGGGGTGCACTTACTTTTGCACTTAGCATTGAATAATCGAGTTTTGATCCCTTTACTTTTCCTATTTAGGACCTAAAGAATGGTCGTTCCAAATTTCATGCTTTTGTGACATCCGGAAGTTAGAGAATTAGATTAGGTACATTACATAGGGGTGCCAATACTTTTGCAATTAGCATTGAATAATCAAATTGTGACCCCATTACCTTTCTTATTTAGGGCCTAAAGAATGTCTGTGCCAAATTTCTCGCTTGTACGACACTGGGAAGATACATTTCATAGAGGTGTACTTACGTTTGCAATTAGCATTGACTAATCGAGTTCTGACCCCTTTACTTTTTCTCTTTAGGACCTAAAGAATGGTCATGCCAAATGTCATGTTTGTACGGCACCAGGAAGTTAGAGAATTAGATTAGGTATATTACACAGGAGTGCGAATACTTTTGCATTCAGCATTGAATAATCAAGTTGTGACCCCTCTACTTTTCCTATATAGGACCGAAAGAATGCTCCTGCCAAACTTCATGTTTGTATGACACTGGAAAGTTAGAGAATTAGTGGCAAGTCAGTCAGTGAGACAATTCACCTTGAGATATAGATAGATAGAAAGAAGCTGCAAAAGACTGAATTTTTAAATAAACCCTATTGTAAGAATTAGCCCAAAATAGATGTAATTTAGTGACTAAAAATGAACTCCAAAAGTGTCCAGTGCCTTTTACCCTTTCCAATCCAATGTCGGGCCTGCCCCGACTTCATCATTTTCCTCCAAAGCTCCGATGTCGGAACAGGCAGGCACTGCAGTGCAGGGGTGCATCTGCACCCGATCGTCAGACACATCGGGTGCAGATGCATTCCTGCAATGGTCCTCATCGAGGACCCCCGAGGAGAAGGCAGAAAGGGTTTTTAACCCTTTCTGCCTTCTCCTTTACACATTACATAGCGCTTAATAAGTAATGCACAGAGATTCCGCCAGGCGATCACGTGACCGCCGGCTGTCACATGACCCCAGCTGTCACGTGATCTCGAGCTGGGAAGCTGAAGGGAGAATGCCGAAGTAATACTTCTGCATATCCCCGATGGTGATGTGACCACCGGCACCCTCCTGAACTCTTTCAGATCAGGAGAGTGAAGGAAAAATTTATTTTTTCTCATCCATTCTCCCCAGCTCCAATTTATTTGGAGCTGGGAAGAACGGATGAGAAAAAAATAATGAATTGGAAAGGGTTAAGGTCCAAATTAGGTAATTTCTCTCAGGGTTTAAAAAAATAACATAGAATAATCTCGTAAGGACTTGATTTGAAGACCATGCTTTTCAAGTACAGTAGCATTTTTGCCATTTAGCTGTTGACTAGTAATACCTCTTCTTATTATATATGTATTCTGATTTGTGTCCTCTAATGATACAATCCCATACAAGATAATTAATACAACGGAGGACAATATACGGATGCAAATGAACCTAGATAAACTGGGAGCTTGGGTAGAAAAATGGCAAATGAAGTTCAATGTTGATTAATGTAAAGTTATGCACATGGGCAGGAGAAATGGATGTCATCAATATACACTTAATGGGGTACTGCTAGGGAAAAGTGATATGGAAAAAGACCTGGGGGTACTAGTGGATTATAGACTAAACTGGAGTAATCAATGCCAGTCAGCTGCTGCAAAAGCAAATAAAATCTTGGGGTGCATTAAAATATGGAATACTGTGTATAGTTCTGGATATCAGTGCTCAGGAAAGATGTTGCAGAGCTTGAGGGGGTTTAAAGAAGGGCAACTAAACTAATAAATAGAATGGGAGGACTGGAATACCCAGAGAGGCTATCAAAATTAGGATTATTCACCCTGGAAAAAAGACGGTTAAGTTGGGATCAAATAACTATGTATCAATACATTAGGAGATAATACAAGGATCTTTGCTAAGATCCGTTTATACCCAGGACTGTAATGGTAACAAGAGGACATCCTCTATGGTTAGAGAAAAGACAGTTTTATCACCAACATAGAAGGGGGTTCTTTACTGTAAGAGCAGTGAGACTGAGGAAATCTCGGTCTGAGAATGTAGTGATGGGAAAATCGATTGAGGACTTTAAGCTGGGACTACACATCTTTTTAGAGTGCTATGATATTACAGGATATAGATATTAAATAACCAGAAGGGTTGTTGATCTCAAATGTTAATCCAGGGATTATTCTGACAGCCATTCTGGAGTCTGCAAGGAATATTTTTCTCCAAAATGAGGGTGAATTGGCTTCTGGCTCACTGTATTTTTTGCCGTCCACTGGATCAACAAGGAGTGGTATAAACAAGCTGTATTGGATGGACATTTGTCTTTTTTAAGTCTAGCATACTATGTTACTATGTAGCACCAACCACATGCAGCCAAAAAACACAAGAAATTCAATCGTTGAACTCACACACAGTGTCAAATTAATTGTACGAGGGAATTTTGAAGGCAGAGTATTTTTTTTAATCCACAGGTTGCAACACCTTCCTCAATGCTGCCTTAAGCAGCTGCCTACTTGGCCTATTCCTCATCCAGATGATTAGAAGGTAAGTTGATATGTAAATATGGAGGTGCAAAATCTTAAAATACAAGTAAACTCAACCCTTACTAGTGAGGTAGCCCCATACAAATTTACAATGTCTTGTGCCAACAGTACAATATTTTACTACAATTAGAAAACTCATTCAACTTACCATATAGCATATTCTATCCTATCAAAAGTATTTTGACACCCCTATTAGGCGAATGGATTGTGTCTAATTAGTATGTCATATATCCTAAACCATGCTACAAAAGATGCAGACTCTTGGAGGTGTCAGCCTAGTTTGTTATGGAAACTGCACTCAAGTCATCCATCGCAAAGCACAATGCATCGACTAATCTACAGTGGTGCATGGAGCGTCATCATTGAACAGTTCAGCAATGGAAGAACATTCTATGGAATTACGAATCATGCTACACCATCTTCAAATCAGATGGACATACCTGGGTGTGGAGGATCCTGGGGAACACCTTTTGCCTGAGTGTGTTTTGCCAATCATTAAGTACGGTGGAGGTTCAATTATGGTCTGGGGATGTTTTACCTGGCATGGTCTCAGTACGTTGGTTATAGTGGCAAGAACCATGAAGACGGAGGTGTATTTTTACATTCCAGATAGCAATATTTTGCTGACAACGTGGCCCTTCTCTTGAATGGGTCAGCAATACTTCCAACAAGGCAATGTGTCTTTTCACAAACCCAAGGCCCCTTTATGCTTGGCTTGAAGATATGGATGTTCCATGATTGGACTGGACTGCACAGAATCCTGACCTGAACCTTACTGAACATCTTCGGGACGAACTGGAACATCGGGTCAGGAAATATGAATAGCATCGGTTTTCTTTGAGAAAATTTGCATTTTCAGGATGAATGGAGGGAAGTACCATTATACATAAATCATGCTGTGCAAAAAATTCTGCAGCCGCGGTCTCGTACATTGAAACAGCTAATTAGACCAATTAGTTTTAAATGTCCTTTTCCTGTGAAAATATGGGGCGGAGTTGTCATTTACTTTCCATGTGGATTTTCCATGTGGAAAAACTGCAGTATTTAAAAATCTCATTCCCATGCTGAGGACAAAATTCTCACTCAATTAGTATGGAAATTGACATGCGGTGAGGAATTTATATCTGCAACATGTCAATTGCAAAAGTGCATTTGGTTGCAGATACCAGGTGGAGTGTATCAGATATTAATAGAAAGTATGTCACAGAGAGTATTTGATATCATTAGGGCCAAAGGAGCTCCACTAGGTTTTACCATATGGAAATAACTACAGATGCAACCAATCCTACCTTGATTGTGATAGCACAGTGCAGAAAATTATCTTAACCAATTAAAGAGCTATTGTTCTCTTATCTTAGCCCAACAAAGCCCCTTGTAAAGTAATTCAAAGTGTAAACAAACCACCCAGATAGCATGGCACACCCTTATATCACATCTTGTTGACTCAAGCCAAAGACCCATCTGCACTACTTTTGATTCTTAAGGCCCTTTCACACAGGCCAGATAGTCTTGTAAATGACTACACAAGCGCTGATGTCACCGCTGAGGTCATCGACACTCGTGCAGAGCATTTAAACTGAAAGACTTGCTGCCGGCTCGCAGCCTTCTTATCTGCTTCTCGCTCAGCACTTCTGCTCCTATGGGAAGAGCTGAGCGGGGAGCATTTACACAGGATGAAAAGCCAGCGAGACAATGCGGTTTTTAAGCTGACTAAAAAGTCAGCTTAAAAGACTGCGAACGACAAGTGAGCCTTTTTTTCGCATTCACACTGAATGGTTTTGGCTCAAAATGTATTCAAACATATGAATTTGAGCGATAATCGTTACGTGTAAATGGGCTTTACTCAGGTGTCTAAAAGCTTTTCGTAGAATAATGTATGTGTGTCCACTATTAAAGACTCCAATTTCTTAGGATACAAATTCAAAAGATTTTCACAATATACTAGCAAAAACATTGACAGGATACAATTCACATCACAACCACTGCTTGTGGCCACAATAGACATTTCCCAACAGAGTATTGGGAAATCATTCATATAAAGCTAGTTATCTTGCGCCATGTATCTTGGCATAAGTCAAACCAAGAGGAGACCTAAAGATGGCCCCATAATAATCTTTATTAATATAGAGCAAACATGTCCCTCAACAAGCAGACAGCCAGACTGCTAAACCGAAGAGCAGGCAGCACAGGTGCAAGGTACTGATGAACAACCACTCACACACCTTCCTTATATTCAGGGGGGCCGCTGCTTAGTGCTTATTCCTGCACAAAAAAAGCAAATACAATACAGGGTGTCAGGCCACATGATACATGTAGTGCACCATGCAGGCGTGCGATCCAGTGGGCTGCCCTGCACCTCATAGGTGAAGCACACTGACACTGGCACCCTGGGATCCCCCAGCATTCAAAGCCTCACTGCATGTTACTAATAATTACTGATAAATAGAACGTATTGGTTAATATTATGGCCAAAATATACAAGCTCACAACCCACGTCAAGGGTCCTCGTTGCAGGAATAAGCACTAAGCAGCCGTCCCCCTCAATATAAGGAAAGTGTGTGAGTGGTTGTTCATCAGTACCTTGCACCCGTGCAATGCTCCTCCATATAGGAGTTTGGCTGTTTGCATGTTGAGCGATATGTTTTGTTATTACCTGCCCTCTTGTATCAGTATATTCGTAAGTATATGGCCACTTTCAGTGATTTTTTTTTGTCTGTTTATATCTTCCTTTTCTGTGATTTTATTTATATAGCGCAAACACATTCAGTGCTTGTAGCTTGCAATATTTTATGACCATTTTGGGCTTATGAACCATAAAGAAACCCATATGTTTTAACCTACAGCACAAATCTAACATACACTATCAACTTATACATATTAAGGCTGCGCCTATACAACACTGAAGCCTATCCATCTTTCATCTTTGTGCATTTAAATAATACAAAGCTCATGGGTATATTGTATGACACAGATGTACAGCACATACGGGAATCTGAAAATCATTCTGTGACTCAGAACAGTAGTTTCTAGGTCATCCCATCCCTGGTAGTGAACAATACTTGCCTGCACCTAGAATTGCAAGTATGAGCATATTTAAAATTCCATGTCAATGGCATCGCCCGGAGGACTAGCATGTACATTAAAGCTTTAAAGATGCATAATATATTCTCTGTCAGTGTTACAAACGTCAATGTCACGTCTAGGATACTCATCAGTAGGAATATTTAGAACATCATTACAAACGAGAAAGCCGCTCAGTGGGAGTGATTCCATACAATAGGATATGCTCCAATCCCCATCAGTGTCTATACTTAATCTTCAGACCTCAAACAAGACATCGGATATAATTAACCAGTTCCTGTTGATGGGCTCCAAACATTCGATGAATCCAAAAATTGTGTTGTAGTTTAGTTTACTGTCCTATCAATGCCAAAAGCATCAGCAGTTGCCTCCATATAGTTCTAGTCAAACTCTTTTTTTCTCTAGATACAAAAGTTTTGAACACATTAGCTGTGGCATGTTGGAGACCGAATGACAATAGCCTGCAGGCAAAATCTTCCATTTCTGTTGCTCGATGAATTTTTTTACTGGCCTCCTATGAATATTTTTTTTTACTTCAGCTACCTGTACTACCTGTACCGAACCACAAGTATAATTACTTGTGTATTCTAATTTTCTTTCTTTGTCAACAAATGTAGCCAGTTGTGTATTAGCTGTTACCTTCATTTAAAGAACAAACCCAGACAAAACAAACAATTTCCTACTTGCCAAATAAATTGTGTAGTATAGGAGGCAGCATTAGGGTATGTTCACAGGGGGCCAGTTTGCAATGGATTTTCTGTGCAGACAGTCCGCACAGAAAATGAGCAGCATTTAAGGTAGTAGCAATGTACTTTTCAAAATCTTTCTCAGAGTTAATTCACACGAGCCGCCGTTTTCACAGCTGGCCGATATATGCTACCATCTGATGCACTGGATTCCAATGCATCAGATCACTTAGGCGTATTTCTGCGGCATAAAAGCGCCCAGCTGGCCAATATAGCGCCGGACGCGTTTACGTCGGGCAGGATAGATAGTCCTGGAACTATCTTTCCCTACCAAAATATGGCCTCTTCCATAGACTCCTATGACAGCTGCTGGAGAAGGGAGGTGGGACAGAGTGTAGCAGCGTGACTGCTAAACTCCCTCCCTCTTCTCTCATCCTTTCCGCCCCTTGCTGGCTGTTTGCAATGGGAGGGGTGTGACGGGGTATGGTTAGCTGCCTAGCCCCGCCCCTCCTGCCCCTCCTACTGCTGGCTGCTGACAAGGGCCGGAGAGGGGGCGGGAGCTTAGCACACTAGCCCCTCCCCTATCCTGCCTCCTCCCCTTGCCGAGACTTGGCAGGGGGAGGGAAGTGAGAGACTGCTTAGCAGAGCTGAACTGTCTTCCACCGCCCAACGGCATTGTGGGCTTGGTGTATATGCGCCGAGCCTCTGCCCTCTGAGCGGGTGCACAAACATTAGATTTGTTCGCCAATGTACGCATTTTTATGCCGCTGGGGGCGAATGTAAAAACGCATACGCTCGAATGAAAGAGCCTTCACACTGGAAAAAATTAGCCCAAAATCTGTGTGGAAATTGACAAGTAGTGCAGAATTGAAATCTGCAGCATGTCAATTAGCTGCAGTGGATTTGTTTACTGCTCTTCAATTGCTGGGGTGAATTCCATGGCAGCACCCATATTAAATCCAGGTCAAATCCAACCCAAATAGAGCAGATTTTGATGGGGATTTTGCGCTGCGGAGTATCAGTTACAGACAATTTGCATCAAATTCTGTCCCGTGCAGGCACATTCTTAGGGCTTAAACACGTGTCTCTCTCCCCTTATTGCGGCCATGATAATCACAGCCGTG
Source organism: Eleutherodactylus coqui (assembly GCF_035609145.1). NCBI lineage: Eukaryota > Metazoa > Chordata > Amphibia > Anura > Eleutherodactylidae > Eleutherodactylus > Eleutherodactylus coqui. The sequence continues at coordinate 63,882,950 of NC_089842.1, read as the reverse complement.
TAACGGGACATAACAAAACCACTGATTTCAATGGTTTTGTTTTCATTATTGGGATTGTGCAGGCGAGAACAGATACGACTATCCCTATCTTTTCCACACATAGTATTAACACACGGGCGTATTTGCACTTGTATTTGTGCACGCAAAATACGCGCATGCAATATGCAGTAAATAGAACCCATTTATGTCCATGGGTTTGTTCACATGTGCGGATTTTTTCTGCACATTTCAGTTGCGCTAAAAATACTCAGCATGTTCTATTTTCCTGCTCACTTACTCAGAAAAAGTCCCCATAGAAGTTAATGGGGATGCGGAAATGCGCGCAAATTATACTAGGAGATACAAGAAACACTGAGTAATTGTGCAGTAAAAAGAACACATCTGGAACTCCATTAAACTAATTAGCCATTTCAATCGGTCTTTGCCGCGTGCAAATGAACATGACTTGCATGCGGAAAAGGTACAGTAAGGTTTTAGCGCAGTATAGGCGCGTGAAAAGATTGCACCTATACCACCCTAAAGAGAGCATGGATGGGTGATTTCCAGCTATTAAGTCTGGAGTTTAATTAGCTGTGAAATTGCCCGTTCAGACGGTCGGGAGCTGCGTGGTGCATGTTATCCGGCTCCCATAGGAGTCTATGGAAACTCTTGCGCAGCTTGCACCAAAGATAGGTCAGGTTCGATCTTTTCTCGCACCATGGACCGTAGATGAGAGCTTTGCAGTCACATGTCCTATCTATGTTAGATGCGAGTATTTTGTGCATCCAAAATTCCTTTATGTGAACGCTTCTATAGGAAACCATTGGTTCTATTAGACGCTATCTTTTCACATGCCTATAATGCAATGAAAGCATGCACGTCTGAACGAGGACTAAACTAAACCAATGCATGCGCAAAAAAGCATTATTCAGTCCGCAAAGACGCAGCACTGAGTCGCGTTCAAATAACCATACCTTTGTGTGAAGAGGGTCTTTGAGCATGTCTATGCAGAACATCTGTGGCATTTGCAGTAGGAGAAAAATTGGATGAGATTTTTAAAATTTCGTCCATGCTGCAGTAAAAAAGGTGCTGCAGAAATTGACATGCCATGCGAAATATAATTCCACAGGATGTCAATTTTCAGTGCAGACTCCACATCTTCAATCAAGTTCTGCACATGAATCCTGCACCAGATTCTGCATTAAAAACTGCATTAAAATCCACACAAAATGGTGACGTAGCTCAGCAAATTTTGCGCTGTATGGACATATCCTCGGGGTATGTTCAGACGGCGGAATTCACTGCAGCATTCTCAGTATGAATTCCGCATCAAAATATGCTGCTCTCTGGTGCGGTTTTGGGAATGGATCAGCATGCGGAATTTGCCCTGTCAATGCGAAAAATCGTGTTTCTGTGAATTTTAGGTCATGGAGTGACAGGTCACTCCATGACCTAAAATGCAATTTTTTGCATCTGAGTTCTACTTGTAGATTTTACACTTTGACAGGACAAGCCAGAAACCTGTGCATTTTTACACATTTTTGGGGGTGGAATTTGTGCATGTGCAGCAAATTCCGCTGTAAATTCCATGGTGTGAATATATCTTTAGGGCTCATTCACGTGGGCGTCAAAATCACGCAGAAGCTAGCTGAGCAAATTCCCTAGTGTGAATAAGCCCTTAGCTTGCATCTATATGTAGCCAATTTGCTGAGGATTTTCTGCAGCAAATCTGCATTTTGGAATTGATGCTGATTTTGGTGCAGATCCGCAGAAGAGCTAACCAATCCAATTGAAGGGATGACGTTTACTGCTGATTTTTTCAGCTGCAGAAAGAACTACAGCTAATCAGCTTTGTGTGCAAGCACCATACAGCTGGATTCATATGAGCATATGCGTATTTGCGTCGCGTTTTTGCACATAGAGCATTGGGTATTTGTGCGCACAACTGTTTTTTTTACTGTACTTGTTCTCACAAAATGTATCTTTTTTTGCGAAAGCAAACGAAACCCACAGACACTGTCCTGTACGTTGAAATGGCTCATTAGCTTATTGCCCTGTAGCAGGGAGAGAGGACGGACAGGGCTACAAAGAGGGTGAGGCTAGAGAGGCTCTCTCAGGGATTCCCCCATAGCAAAGAGAGAGAGACGGCGAGGCAAGAGGGCAGTTCCCTCTAGCCCTGCCCTCTTTTTCCCCGCTCTCAGGGAAACCCTATAGCCACTCCCCGTCTTTCTCCTCGCTACACAGAAATCACTCCATAGCGGGGGGAGAGAGAGATGAAGGAAAGCTTCAGGGGTTCACCTGCAGGGGAGAATTGGGAAATCCCCAGCACCTGGAGAATCCCTTATTCTCTCCTGCAGGCAAACCCCAGTCTCACCGCTGCTAAGGGTTTCCAGCCCCACTGAGATGAAAGGAAGCCCTGCAGAGAACAGGGTTTCCCCAGGGCTTTCCTTTATCTCTCTCACCTCCCGGAACACCAGTGCTTTTTTAAAGCACCAGGCAGCTCCCAATAGCGTGAATGGGCAATTTCACCGCTAATTAAGCTAGTGGCTTGATATTGGGAAATCATCAATTCACGCTATTTTTAACGCAGTTAGCCACAATTTTTTTGCACGGCTAACTTCAGTATGAATTTTACCCTCGTGTGAATGAGCCCCTACAGCTGATTTTTAAAGCAAATATAACCCACGGAAATGCTGCAGATTTTCTGAACAAAACAATCGACATAAAATCCACCACTAATTTGCCCTGTGTGAACTTAGCCTAATAGTAGTAAGTGATGGTCAAAAGGAGCAGCAATTAGCGATTAATTAAAATAATCAGGTTGGGCGTGATTGGCGCAATTTTCTTGAAGTGATCAGGAAGACCTGTTCGCCATTAAAATAAATGAAAGTAAAAAATCAGGTTCACTAATTTGTCCCTCAGAAGTTCCATAATGCATATAGTGGAGTGGATGGGGGTCTCTACAATGAATGTGGCTCAGTGGTTAGCACTGTTGCCTTGCTGGGGTACTAGATTCAAATTTCATCAAGGACAACATTTGTATGGACTTTGAAAAACTTCATACAAATGTTGCCCTTGATCAGATTTGAATGACTAACAACTGGGCTATCATACTTGTTCATTCTTTCCCATCAGAGGGGGAGAAGGAGAATAAACACAAAGAGAACATAAAAACCCCATACAGTTGCAGCACATGTTCAGATTTGAACCCAGAACGCCAGTACTGTAAGGCAGTGCTAACATCTGCATCACCACACTTCTTCCTTTTCCTTTCTCCCTAGGAGAATGTGAAGAAGGAGAAACACAATGAGAGCATATAAACTACATGTAGATGTTGTCCATAGTCAGTTGTGAACCTAGAACCCCTGCGCTACAAGACAACAATGCTAGCCACCAAGCTTATTCCTTCTTTGAAGCTGAAAATCATCTCCTTCTCCTCTTCCTCTGTCATTAGCACCATTGCCTTGCAGTGCTGGGGTCCTAGGTTCAAATCTGACCAAGGACACCACCTGCATGGACTTTGTATGTTCTCTTTGTGTTTTTCTTTCTCCTCCTCCTTCAAAGAAGGAAGAACAAGCGTGGTGGCTTAGTCGTGCAACACTGAAGTTCTAGGTTCAAATAAGACCAAGGGCAACATCTGTATGGAGTTTTTAAAAGTCTACAGAGATATTGACCTTCATAAGATTTGAACCTAGGACCTCAGCACTGCAAGACAATACTTCTAATGACTGAGCCACATTCACTAAAGAGCCACCACAGCTAAAAATCAAGTTGAGCTGATCCAATTTTGCAAGAACTGTCCTGATCACAGCTCACGATGAGCAACACTGAAAAGGAGTATATATGTATGTATATGTATGTGTATATATATATATATATATATATATATATGTATGTGTATATATATATATATATATATATATATATATATATATATATATATATATATATATATATATGGCCGCCGCGGGATTTCCCGCGGGATTTCCGCCGCTGAAAGTCTGCATAGGAGTGCATTACAATACGCACTCCTATGCAGACGGCCGCGGTTTGGCCGCGCGAAATCTCGCGCGGCAAACAAACCGCGGCATGTTCTAATTTTGTGCGGAGCACGCACTCACCTGGCCGCCGGCTCCGGTCTGCGCATGCGCCGGCTGCGCGGCAGCCGGCACATCAAAGAGCCGGGGCCGCCAGGCGCGGGTGAGTACGTGCTCGCCCCTGCAGGCTCTGGGGTCGGATCGCGCGGCGAGATTTCTCGCTGCCGGATCCGACCCGCTCGTCTGCAGGCGGCCTATATATATACCATATTTTTCGTTCTATAAGACGCACCGGTCTATAGGACGCACCCTCGTTTTAGAGCGGGGAAAATAGGGGAAAAGAAATTTAAACTCACCCAGGGACAGCGCAGGGTTAGTGCCGGGTGATGGAGCAGAGGGAGCAGCAGAGGTCTGAAAAACTGGCGCTCCATGTCACAGCGGCATGTGTGTGCAGCAGGAGGAAGGAAGGAAGCCGTTTGGTGGAGGCGGGGAGCAGCAGTAGTACCCGCCGGTGCTCACGACCAATCTGAGGTATGTATGGGCGGCAGTGGGGAAGAGACTGGTCGCACATTTGTTCGTGCGATCGCGCGTTTAACGCGCAATCGCGCTAAATAAATCGCGTTCGTGCGTTAAATTCGCGATCGCGCTAAAAATGGCGATCGGAACGAATTTTAGACACATTCGCTCTATAAGACGCAGGAACTTTTCCCCCCGCTTTGGAGGCGGAAAAAGTGCGTCTTATAAAGCGAAAAATATGGTATATATATACCCCGTGTTTCCCTGAAAATAAGACAGTGTCTTATATTAATTTTTGTTAAAAAATGTTTAACTTTTTTACATGTATAGCTGCCTGGACACTATTTAAATTGACTTTTTTAATTAACTGTTAGCAGGGCTTAATTTTGGAGTAGGGCTTATACTTCAAGCATCCTAAAAAAGCCTGAAAAATCATTTTGCATCCACAAAAATTCTGGAAAATCATGCTATGTCTTCTTTTCAGGGTATGTCTTATTTTCAGGGAAACGGGGTATATATCTTACACATCTATTGCATATGCCTTCAATGCATGATACAGTAAATTAAAGTTTCAACACTGGGACCCTCACAGTTTGGTCAGTGTCCACATAAAATTCAATGAGAAAGTGACCCCATTGATATACATTAGGGTTTGTAGTCTGTTACCTAAGATACATAAAGTTTTGCAGAGGAGGGGCAGACACAAAATTATAGGGAATTTTTAATCAGGATTACTTGCAATTTGGTCAGTAATAACTGAAGTCCATTTGCCGTGTTACCTTCACATGCAGATGCTCATCCAGAAGAATATTCCCTGGTTTTAGGTCCAAGTGGAGAAGTGGAGGACTCATAATATGGAGAAAGTTCATTCCTAGGGCTATCTCATGAATGAAGCGGAACTTGAGCTGCCAGGAGAGAGTATGTGTGGAAATCAGTTTTTCAAGGGATCCATTCTCCATATACTCCATCACAATCCCAAGAGGATTTGTGCATATTCCATAAATTTGTACAATGTATCTGAACTTTATCTTCTCCATCTTGGAAGCTTCTTCCATCAAGTTGTTATAGGTCATGCTGCATGAAAGAGCAAACAAAACTTGGTAAGAATGACATATTTTTCACATGTACGTGTGCATGCATCACAGCGGCACTATCTTCTACACGGAAGTATAATTATTGGGGTGTCACAGTCTACCAAGTACACTGAACTGTATTTGCTTTAACAGCTATTCCAGTATCATAAAGGCAAGACAGGGTATCGCCAAGTTGTCCCCTTGATACTAGATCTTTACAATTGTTATACAGCAGAAATTTACAGCCTTGTTGGTATTGATTATCAAGATGGAGATATTTAGACAGGACTTTGGTACACGTGTTGCAGGTGCTGTGACACAGGTTACAGGATATGATGCAGAAGACGGAGTTACACAAATAGTAACTTTTTATTTTAAACCACCGAAAAGAACAAATTTATACAGTTTAAGACACAAACTGTGGCGGTACCATGATGTAATCCTGCCTCTGACTAATGTCCCATTTATGACTATCGGCTAAACAACTGCACAAACGGGTGACGTCACCGCTAGTTGTTCGCGCTCGTGCAGAATGTTTAGACAGGCAGATGATCACTGAGAAGCGCTCAGTGCTCACATTCTGTGTGGAAGACTCGGCCGCGAGCATTTACACGCAGCGATAAGTAAGCGAACCAGAGATGAGTTTTATGTTGGTTGATACTGTGGGACAAACAAATAGTGCACAACGGCTCGCGTTTAGATGTAATGATTATTGCGCATTTTTGCTCATTTGAACAAATTTTGCACAACAATCGTTAGGTGTAAATGGGCCTCAACTAAGGACTATCACTTTGATGTTAAACGTATGGGGAAATAACATTTTGCAATCTATTCTGGATGATTACAACTTTAGCAACACAATTGAGATAAGTTTACCTGAATTTCAACACAGTCTATTAGAACAATAATTGCGTCTTTACACATAGTCTGTAAATAACAAAAACACTCTCCATGATCTGCGGATTTGTAAAGACTCTAATACAAGCGTCCGATTGTTCCAGGCTCAATTCCAGTAAAAGTCCCAGTTGCAGTTCTCTGCTAAGTATCCCAGCCTTCTTATGATTACCAGTGTTCCAAGGAATAAGCCCTTTTTTTGCTATATCGCTAGCAGGAATGCTTAGTTCCCAAAAAGTCGCTATTGTTTTTCACATGGTTCGGCTTTTAATAAGGTCGGTCTTACTTACAACCTGATGCTTATGGAATTCTTGATGTTTTTACCCATGGGCTCTGTAGCACAGCCCATATGCTCTCTCTTTTGCAGATTGTAACACTTCAGTTGGCAGTTTTTCAGCAGCTTTGGCGCACTGCTGTGATCCAGGTGGGTTTCAATAGTTTGATGCAAACTCCCACAGTATCTCTATGGCAGCTGTTGCTGCTCAGCCTGCCATGCTCCAGTAACTAAGCAGGCTATCATACCAACCGACCTCTCTGATATTTTTGGAAAGATGAAAAAAAAATCAACTTTTGATATTTTCAATTTGTTGTAATGTTTAGACAAATTTTCTTTTTTATAGTCCTATTAGGGGGCTTAAACTTGCGATTGCTTAATTGCTTGTACAGTGTACTGCAATACTCCTGTACTTTTCATTGTTGCCCGGGCTGCAATGGCAACCCATCAACATTACCGATCATGTCACATGAACTTCCCCTCTCAGTGAAGGCTTATGGCCCATTTACACGTAACAGTTATCGCTCAAAATTTGCTCAAACGAGCAAATTTGAGTGATCATAATTCAGTGTAAATGCGAAAAAGTCAGCATACAATCCATCGCTGGATCACCGGCTTCTCGTTTTGTGTAAATGCTCCCTGTTTGGTGCTTTGCATAGAAGGTGAAGCGCTGAGTGAGAAGCCAGAAAGAACCCATACAATCCATCGCTGGATCACCAGATTCTCGCTTTGTGTAAATGCTTCCTGTTTGGTGCTTCGCATAGAAGGTGAAGGGCTGAGTGAGAAGCCAGAAAGAACCCAGTGATCCAGCGGTGAAGTCTATCAGTCTAAACGCTCTGCATGAGCGTTAATAACCTTCACGGTGACGTCAGCACTCGCACCTTTGTTTAGCCAACTGTCATCCAGTGTAAAAGGGCCTTTAGATACTGCAGTCAGCAATGACCACATCATATAAGTGGTTAAATGACTGTGATCAGAACTGACTCCGATCAAGACTATTCCTGTTTCACACACTGGCACCTGCCTATGTACTGGTTCTTTGTTGAGGTAATGCATATGTGATCTGTGATGTCACCATAGGCCAATGAGGGGCTAGGAGCAGACCCCTAGCCCTATTTATGGGACATCACTGATGACGTTCTGTTCGCGAAGGCTCCTCTGAGAAAATTGGCTTTAGTGGTCAAGTGCCTATACAGTCATGTCACGAGTGTAGCCAATGTCAACACAGGCCAGTCCAGAGCAGAGGAGAGGGCATTTAGGAGGTGAGTATTGTTTTTTTTCTTAATTCCATCATCTTTCCCTATTGCCCTATTGCCACATACCCTAGTGTGTGGGAGAGACAGAAAAATTAGACAGTGAGCCTCGGTGATGACAATCTCTGTACATGTGTATGTGGAATGTGTTTTAACCATATAAGCAACTGGAAATCTTAAGCCAGATAATAATAAAGGGCAAAATTCCTTATTTTTCTTAAGAAAGTCCTTCAAATCCAGCTGGTAAATCTCTGTGATGTGCTGTTATAATCTTTATAAATGGTGTATTGGAAATTTATTACAATCACTGACCAATAACAATTTAATTAGGTACTTAAGAACTAATTCTTCAATCCTGCCAGACAGGAGAGCAAGATTTATTGTATTTCAGATTAGATCAGATCTTAAGAAATGCTAATGCCCTGTGATGAACACTCAACTGTAAAAGGAAATTTTTCAACACATTTCTGATAATTAACCTCTACAGGAAACGGCCTATTTTGAACTTCAGAATAAAGTTGTTTTTTTTATATTTTTATCTCCACCTTTCAAAAGCCATATTTCTTTTTTTACTTTTTTATCAACCTAGATCATGTGAAGGCATGATATTTGCAGGACAAGTTGTATTTTCAAATGGCACCATTTTAGGGTACATGAAATGCATTATATAACTTTTTGGTTTTGTCATTATGGCATTCGTGATCAGTATCAGGGCTCTTTCACACGGGAAAATTCACGCAGCTCCCTTACAAGCACAAAAAAAACTGTGACTATTAGAAGCATTGGTGTTCTATGAAAACATTGAGACAAAGGAATTGTAGCCGTGCAAAAAATATTTTAAAAAAAGTTGCAACTGAAATTCCTTGCTGCATGAAAAGACAGGACCTGACTTATCTTTGGTGCGCAAAGGGCAGAAGCCTCCATAGACTCCTATGGGAGACTATGCGAGGTGGCCAGCAAAGGGATTTCCCCACAGCAAGGTGAGAGAGATGAAGAAAAGCCCCAGGGGAACCCTCTTTTTCTCTGCGGGGCTGGAGGAATTCCCCTGTGCCAGGGAAAGAGGGGTGTTCTCTTGGAGGGGAGATGGGCAGTCCTGATATTCTTGATTAACCTTCTCTTTCTGACAGGTTTCCTCCTAACCTGAATCTCCCTCCAGGATGCCTAAGTTCCTGCCAACCTCCTGCCACCTCACTGCCATGCTATGTGGGTTCCCACTATGTCCTACAACCTAAATGTATTATGCAATGTTTAAGTGCCTGCAGGGGAGATGGAGGGATGTCCCTGCTGCAAGGAGAGAGAGGTTCCTCTGCAGGGGAGAATAGGGATTCCCCAGCAGCATTATGCTGGGGTTCCCCTGCAGAGGAGAATAAGGAAATCCCCAGCAGCAGAAGAATCCCTTATTCTCCCTTGGGAGGGAACCCAGGCATCGTGTTGCTGGGGAATTCCTTCTTCTCCCCTGCAGGGGAACCACTCTCTCCCCACAGCGCGAATATCCCTCCAGCTCCGTTGAGATAAAGGGAATCCCTGTGGTAAAGGGGGTTCCCCTAGAGCCTTCCTTAATCTCTATCTCCTCCCTGGGCAGCAGCACTTTTTTTAAAGCAATAGGCAGCTCCAAATTGTGTGATTAGACAATTTCATGGCTAATTAATCTCGAGACTTGATAGTGGTAAATCGTCCATTCACGCGATTTGTTTTCTCGAGTTAGCTACAATTTTTTTGCATGGTGAAATTGCTGTGCGATTTTGATGCCCGTGTGAATGAAATGATTCTTATTCTATGCGTCATTGCAATTAGGTAGATACCAAAATTACCTAATATCTGTTGGTTTTTCTACTTTTGGACACAGTATTTTAATATTATTTATTTCTTCTTTCACTGCTTTAAAAGACCCGAAATATTTTTGCTTTTCCACCTGCAGGTCTGTGTGAAAGATTGTTGTGGTTTTAAATCTCTTTTTCTAAGTCCCATTCATTGCAAGTGAAACACTTAAAATATTCAAGTTCAAGCACTTGATGATCTCCAGTGGTCCTATTAAAATTAATGAAGTGGTAATGCACATGTGCAATCACCTCTCAATTTAATTAGGGATTCTATTATTGGCCATTCTCGGCATTGCTAAGGGTTCCAGTACTTTGAGACATGTCAGGGCTGCATTATAGATAAAGAATGTGATTAGACAACCCCTTTAAATGAAATCTATCACCAGCTTCATGCTGCCAAACCACAGGAAGCATAAACCCAGGACAAGTATGCACATTTGAGCCATGTATGTTTCAGTCTGAAACTTTACTTGGAGCTTTCGAGTCCAAATCCTCCTCTCTCAAGTCATCAAGATTGACAGTTTTTTCTCTATGGCCAAAGCTCTGAGTCAAACTTCTAAGTATGCTCTTTTTTCTGAAACACTGCATTTCGGAATAAAACATACATGGCCCAGATGGGCATAACTGTACAGGGTTCAAGCTGCTCATGGTTCGAGCAGCATAAACCCGATGACAGGTTCACTTGTCCCGCGCCGAAACGTTTTTTTGTTTTTTTTTTAAACCCCCCCCCCCCCCTCCCGTTCGGCGCGAGACAACCCCGATGCAGGGGTTAAAAAAACAAACCGGAGAGTGCTTACCTGAATCCCGGCGGTCCGGCGTCTTCATACTCACCTGCTGAAGATGGCCGCCGGGGTCTGCTCCTTCCGTGGACCGCAGCTCTTCTGTGCGGTCCATTGCCGATTCCAGCCTCCTGATTGGCTGGAATCGGCACGTGACGGGGCGGAGCTACACGGAGCCGGCATTCTGCACGAGCGGCCCCATTGAAGACAGCAGAAGACCCAGACTGCGCAAGCGCGGCTAATTTGGCCATCGGAGGCCGAAAATTAGTCGGCACCATGGAGACGAGGACGCCAGCAACGGAGCAGGTAAGTATAAAACTTTTGATAACTTCTGTATGGCTCATAATTAATGCACAATGTACATTACAAAGTGCATTAAAGGAGATGTCCCGCGCCGAAACGGGTTTTTTTTTTTTTAAACCCCCCCCCGTTCGGCGCGAGACAACCCCGATGCAGGGGTTAAAAAAACCACCCGCACAGCGCTTACCTGAATCCCGGCGGTCCGGCGTCTTCATACTCACCTGCTGAAGATGGCCGCCGGGATCCTCTGTCTTCATGGACCGCAGGGCTTCTGTGCGGTCCATTGCCGATTCCAGCCTCCTGATTGGCTGGAATCGGCACGTGACGGGGCGGAGCTACACGGAGCTACACGGAGCCCCATAGAGAAGAGGAGAAGACCCGGACTGCGCAAGCGCGGCTAATTTGGCCATCGGAGGGCGAAAATTAGTCGGCTCCATGGGAACGAGGACGCCAGCAACGGAGCAGGTAAGTATAAAACTTTTTATAACTTCTGTATGGCTCATAATTAATGCACAATGTACATTACAAAGTGCATTATTATGGCCATGCAGAAGTGTATAGACCCACTTGCTGCCTCGGGACATCTCCTTTAATATGGCCATACAGAAGTGTATAGACCCACTTGCTGCCGCGGGACAACCCCTTTAACACCTCTGCTAACAGCTAGCAAATGGAGCATGAGGTCTGACAGTCCCCAGCACCTGGACAAAAATATGAATGCTTAGTATTTTAGTTTTTCTTTGTCAGTTGGGTACAATACTTTCCTGCCTTTTGGTTGCACAGCCATTTATGTTATGAACTTAAAGATAAGACACAATGCTATCCTCGCATGTAGAAACTGACAAGTTGAAAAACTGAATAATATTCTTACTTAGGGCGCCTACCCACTGGCGTTGCCGATTTTCGTGCGTGAAAAACGCTGCGTTTTTCGTGGCTTTTTTGCGCGTTTTCCGTTAATTTCCATTGACATTCATGGGTGCATTAAGAGAAAAATAAGGACACATATGCAACTGACAGTTCCTATGTGAAAAATTGCAACGGACCGGAAAAAAAAACGCCAGTGGACAGGAACACATTCAATACTAATTGCTCTTGAGAAAAAAACGCAAAACGCAAAGGAAAAAAAATTGCCAGTGGGTGGGAGCCCTCATACTATCACATAGAAATATAACTGAATTATTGAACAGCATATATTATATGGATAGCCAGATAATTGCTTGAGTTTGCTTTCATTTCACTCCTAACTCTAATAAGGAGTTCTTTTCATCTTCTGTAAACCTTTTGCACTTCAAACTAAATTTTTTAAAGACGGTTGCTGCCTGAACCTTTACCCAACTATAAGATCACCAACTATTCAACATATCTGAATATCAAAAAATATCTATACTTATGTTATTTGGCTAACAGCTTAAAGATCCAGTCTGAAAAATGACCATTAGCTTTAAGTGAGATAACATTATACATATGTAGCTGGCAATATCTGGTTGTAGAGCAGTAGATGGCCAAATTATTATCCTCCAGATTAAAATAATGTTACAGGCCTCTGCCTTTGATTTCCCTCTTCAGGACTGAATATAAATATTTAATATGATTTTCAGATATTCACGTTTGATCCCTGCTTTTGACTGGACTACTCTTATGATGCTCATTTCATACATTTTAAGCTCCCCGAATCTCGAGAGAGGTTGAGACATAATTAAAAACATGAACATTTTAAACTAATCAACTGATTTAATCTCCCACTAATCAACATAATCTATTCTCAACGTGCTCAAGAGATTTTCATGCAAATTAGATTTTTCTAACACAATAACAACTTCATCTATTCATAAATCTGCGAATTTAAGTTAGTGTTTTATAAATATGCTTTTTCGTGTCAACATGGAATGTCATGTATGTTAGAAAAGTTTATAGATGAAATCATTAGTGAAGTGATCAATATTTGATGACATGATGACAGCAATATACGTAAACCATTACCATAATAATTTCACCTGTCCGTAAATTAACGGGCCAAGTTATAATGTTATTCCCTATCAGCTGGATAACAGATAACTTTATGATCAGTGGGGAGCCACCCTTTAGAACCACCACTAATTCTGTGAATGGGGCTCCTACACCGACGCAAAGAAATCCCTGAGGCAGAGGGGGTATCTAATTGCCAAAAAGCCCTTCACAGCATAACTTTTTAAAAACAATAACTTTATTGACTAAAATGGAATAGATCCAAAAAGGCATGAATATTTATACATACTTATGACAAGGCACAGATATGGATGTGATTGGTTTGCAATTAAAAGGAATACTGCAACAGAGACATAAACATTTATAACTAGGCACTGTTAAGGGAGTGAAAGTTTTATGGTCCCTGATAGAGGTGAGCGAGCACCAAAATGCTCGGGTGCTCGTTACTCGGGACGAAATTATCGCGATGCTCGAGGGTTCGTTTCGAGTAACGAACCCCATTGAAGTCAATGGGCGACTCGAGCATTTTTGTATATCGCCAATGCTCGCTAAGGTTTTCATTTGTGAAAATCTGGGCAATTCAAGAAAGTGATGCCACAATAGCGGCAAGAGTGCCCCCCCCCTCCCAACAATTTTTACTTCTGAAAAGCCCTCATTAGCAATGCATACCTTAGCTAAGCACCACACTACCTCCAACAAAGCACAATCACTGCCTGCATGACACTCCGCTGCCACTTCTCCTGGGTTACATGCTGCCTAACCCCCCTCCCCCCGCGCACGACGCAGTGTCCACAGCGCACACCAAAGTGTCCCTGCGCAGCCTTCAGCTGCCCTCAGGCCACGCCACACTCATGTCTATTTATAAGTGCGTCTGCAATGAGGAGGAACCGCAGGCACACATTGCAGAGGGTTGGCACGGCTAGGCAGCGACCCTCTTTAAAAGGGGCGGGGCGATAGCCCACAATGCTGTACAGAAGCAATGAGAAATATAATCCTGTGCCACCGCCATCAGGAGCTAGACACGTGGGCATAGCAATGGAGAACCTATGTGCCACACACTATTCATTCTGTCAAGGTGTCTGCATGCCCCAGTCAGACCGCGGTTTTTTATAAATAGTCACCGGCAGGTACAACTCCGCAATGGGAATTCCATGTGCACCCACAGCATGGGTGGCTCCCTGGAACCCACCGGCGGTACATTAATGTATCCCATTGCAGTGCCCATCACAGCTGAGGTAACGTCCGATTAAATGCAGGTGGGCTTCGGCCCACACTGCACGCCCCAGTCAGACTGGGGTTCGTTAGAAGTGGACACATGTAGTTACAACTCCATGTGGACCCACGGCATGGGTGGCTCCCTGGAACCCACGGGCGGTACATAAATATATCCCATTGCAGTGCTCAGCACAGCTGATGTAACGTCAGCTGTAATGCAGGTGGGCTAAAAATTAATTGGATTACACTGTAGGCGAGGGCCCCAAAAAATTGGTGTACCAACAGTACTAATGTACCTCAGAAAAATTGCCCATGCCCAACCAAGAGGGCAGGTGAAACCCATTAATCGCTTTGGTTAATGTGGCTTAATTGGTAACTAAGCCTGGAGGCATCCCAGTTAAAATAAAAATTGGTTCAGGTGCAAGTTTCAACGCTTTAATAACATTGAAACGTATAAAAATTGTTTAGAAAAATTATATGACTGAGCCTTGTGGGCCTAAGAAAAATTGCCCGTTCGGCGTGATTATGTGAGGTTTCAGGAGGAGGAGCAGGAGGAGGAGGAGGAATATTAGACACAGATTGATGAAGCAAAAAGGTCCCCGTTTTGGATGGTGATAGAGAACGATGCTTCCATCCGCGGGTGCAGCCTACGTATTGCTTAGGTATCGCTGCTGTCCGCTGGTGAAGAAGAGAAGTCTGGGGAAATCCAGGCTTTGTTCATCTTGATGAGTGTAAGCCTGTCGGCACTGTCGGTTGACAGGCGGGTACGCTTATCCGTGATGATTCCCCCAGCCGCACTAAACACCCTCTCTGACAAGACGCTAGCCGCAGGACAAGCAAGCACCTCCAGGGCATACAGCGCAAGTTCAGGCCACGTGTCCAGCTTCAACACCCAGTAGTTGTAGGGGGCAGAGGCGTCACCGAGGACGGTCGTGCGATCGGTTACGTACTCCCTCACCATCCTTTTACAGTGCTCCCGCCAACTCAGCCTTGACAGGGGAGCGGTGACACAGTCTTGCTGGGGAGCCATAAAGCTGGCAAAGGCCTTAGAGAATGTTCCCCTGCCTGCGCTGTACATGCTGCCTGATCTATGCGCCTCCCCTGCTACCTGGCCCTCGGAACTGCGCCTTCTGCCACTAGCGCTGTCGGATGGGAAGTTTACCATCAGTTTGTCCACCAGCTCCCTGTGGTATAGCATCATTCTGGAACCCCTTTCCTCTTCGGCAATGAGAGTGGAAAGGTTCTCCTTATACCGTGGGTCAAGCAGTGTGTACACCCAGTAATCCGTAGTGGCCAGAATGCGTGTAACGCGAGGGTCACAAGAAAGGCATCCTAACATGAAGTCAGCCATGTGTGCCAGGGTACCTGTACGCAACACATGGCTGTCCTCACTAGGAAGATCACTTTCAGGATCCTCCTCCTCCTCCGGCCATACACGCTGAAAGGATGACAGGCAAGCAGCATGTGTACCCTCAGCAGTGGGCCAAGCTGTCTCTTCCCCCTCCTCCTCATGCTCCTTCCCCTCCTCCTCCTCCTCAACGTGCTGAGATATAGACATGAGAGTGCTCTGACTATCCAGTGACATACTGTCTTCCCCCGCCTCCGTTTCCGAGCGCAAAGCGTCTGCCCTTATGCTTTGCAGGGAACTTCTCAAGAGGCATAGCAGAGGAATGGTGACGCTAATGATTGCAGCATCCCCGCTCATCATCTGGGTAGACTCCTCAAAGTTTCCAAGGACCTGGCAGATGTCTGCCAACCAGGCGCACTCTTCTGTAAAGAATTGAGGAGGCTGACTCCCACTACGCCGCCCATGTTGGAGTTGGTATTCCACTATAGCTCTACGCTGCTCATAGAGCCTGGCCAACATGTGGAGCGTAGAGTTCCACCGTGTGGGCACGTCGCACAGCAGTCGGTGCACTGGCAGATTAAACCGATGTTGCAGGGTCCGCAGGGTGGCAGCGTCCGTCTTGGAGTTGCGGAAATGTGCGCTGACCTGGCGCACCTTTCCGAGCTGGTATGACAAGTGTGGGTAGCTTTTCAGAAAGCGCTGAACCACCAAATTAAAGACATGGGCCAGGCATGGCACGTGCGTGAGGCTGCCGAGCTGCAGAGCCGCCACCAGGTTACGGTCGTTGTCACACACGACCATGCCCGGTTAGAGGCTCAGCGGCGCAAGCCAGCGGTCGGTCTGCTCTGTCAGACCCTGCAGCAGTTCGTGGGCCGTGTCACTCTTCTCTCCTAAGCTGAGTAGTTTCAGCACGACCTGCTGACGCTTGCCCACCGCTGTGCTGCCACGCCGCGCGACACCGACTGCTGGCGACGTGCTGCTGCAGACACATCTTGATTGCGAGACAGAGGTTGCGTTGGAGGAGGAGGAGGAGGAGGGTGGTTTAGTGGAGGAAGCATACACCGCCGCAGATACCAGCACCGAGCTGGGGCCCGCAATTCTGGGGGTGGGTAGGACGTGAGCAGTCCCAGGCTCTGACTCTGTCCCAGCCTCCACTAAATTCACCCAATGTGCCATCAGGGAGATATAGTGGCCCTGCCCGCCTGTGCTTGTCCACGTGTCCGTTGTTAAGTGGACCTTGCCAGTAACCGCGTTGGTGAGGGTGCGTACAATGTTGCGGGAGACGTGGTCGTGCAGGGCTGGGACGGCACATCGGGAAAATTAGTGGCAACTGGGAACCGAGTAGCGCGGGGCCGCCGCCGCCATCATGCTTTTAAAAGCCTCCGTTTCCACAAGCCTATACGGCAACATCTCCAGGCTGATCAATTTGGTAATGTGCACGTTTAACGCTTGAGCGTGCGGGTGCGTGGTGGCGTACTTGCGCTTGCGCTCAAACAGTGGCGCTAGCGACGGCTGGAAGCTGCATTGAGAGACATTGCTGGATGGGGCCGAGGACAGCGGAGGTGAGGGTGTGGGTGCAGGCCAGGAGACGGTCGTGCCTGTGTCCTGAGAGGGGGGTTGGATCTCAGTGGCAGGTTGGGGCACAGGGAGAGAGGCAGTGGTGCAAACCGGAGGCGGTGAACGGCCTTCGTCCCACCTTATGGGGTGCTTGGCCATCATATGCCTGCGCATGCTGGTGGTGGTGGCTCCCCAGCTGATCTTGGCGCGACAAAGGTTGCACACCACTGTTCGTCGGTCGTCAGGCGTCTCTGTGAAAAACTGCCACACCGTAGAGCACCTTGACCTCTGCAGGGTGGCATGGCGCGAGGGGGCGCTTTGGGAAACAGTTGGTGGATTATTCGGTCTGGCCCTGCCTCTACCCCTGGCCACCGCACTGGCTCGGCCTGTGCCCACACCCTGACTTGGGCCTCCGCGTCCTCGCCCGCGTCCACGTCCTCTAGGCCCACCCCTACCCCTCAGCATGCTATATTACCAGTAGTGCAGAAACAGAACGCTGTAATTAAATGTACCACTTATTGGCCTGTGGTTGGAGGCTGACTTCGCTTACGGAACGCACAGCAGAGCCAGGAAAGAATTTTGCGCAAGCCTCCTGTAACACTTAGCTGGCTGCGTATGAATTAGGAGGACAACTACACCCAGCACAGACCCAGTACACTGAGGACAGTCACAGGCAGCCCAAATAGATTTTTTTTTCCCAAATGTTTTTGGAAAGGCCCACTGCCTATATTCAATAAATATATGTCTTCTGTCCCTGCCTCACCACTACTGGCCCTGGAGTATGTAAAATAACTGCAGACTGTTGCACTGTGGACTGGAATACAGCAGTGATGTAACAGCCAACACAGAGCCAGGAAATAATTATGCGCAAGCCTGCTGTAACACTTAGCTGGCTGCGTATGAATTAGGAGGACAACTACACCCAGCACAGACCCAGTACACTGAGGACAGTCACAGGCAGCCCAAATAGATTTTTTTCCCAAATGTTTTTGGAAAGGCCCACTGCCTATATTCAATAAATATATGTCTTCTGTCCCTGCCTCACCACCACTACTGGCCCTGGAGTATGTATAATTACTGCAGGGCGCAATGCTCTGCACGGCCGATATCCAAAAAAAAAAAAGAGTAACACTGCAAAAAGCAGCCTCCACACTACTGCACATGGTTAGATGTGGCCCTAAGAAGGACCATTGGGGTTCTTGAAGCCTAAAATAACTCCTAACACTCTCCCTATAGCAACTCCAGCAAGACAGCACTTTCCCTGAACTATGTCAGAATGCATCTGTGGCGAGCCGCGGGAGGGGCCGATTTTTATACTCGGGTGACACCTGATCTCGCCAGACACTCACTGCAGGGGGGTGGTATAGGGCTTGAACGTCGCAGGGGGAAGTTGTAATGCCTTCCCTGTCTTTCTATTGGCCAGAAAAGCGCGCTAACGTCTCAGAGATGAAAGTGAAAGTAACTCGAACATCGCGTGGTATTCGTCACGAGTAACGAGCATCTCGAACACGCTAATACTCGAACGAGTATCAAGCTTGGACGAGTACGTTCGCTCATCTCTAGTCCCTGAATTACTCTTGGAGGGTCTTCAGGCCAGGAATGCTGCAACAGGTACACAAACATTCTTAGCTAGACACTGAGGAGGGAGTGAAAGTCACTAGTCCCTGAATTACTGTTGGGAGGGTTTGCCCTGCAAAAACTGAAAGTAAGGAAGAGATCTCATTGCCATACAATTTAATAGAGGAAGACAGCCAATTTCAGATAGGCAGGCAACCTGCACCAATTTCCTCTTCCTGCACACCTCTGGATTGAGTTAGGGTTGCCAACTTTATTGTTTTTATTTTTCTGCACAACTTGTCAAAAGTTCATGTAACATTTTTTACAAATTGGAAAACCACACTAACTACAATCACAATACCTCCACCATCACAAATGTATCCATTTTCTTTCACGATCACTGATAAAAAGTACCATAGTTTTACAAACTGTTGAGGAATTTATGGATGGTTGGCAAGACTGAAAGAGGCAAGCGAAAGTATAGCATTTGTTTACTGTATTTTCAGTACTCCTAAAAAAAACTTGAAAATTCTAACATAAACAAAATGAGGAACAAGATGTCAGATGCACTGTTCCTCTGTAAATTCATGCTGGAATCAGATATGAAAGCTCTTTAGGCTGCCCTATTTTATACTAAATATCAGCTACTTTAGAAAGCAGTAGTAGTATTAAAGTGAATCTTCACTAGTGATAGGCAATTAGTGGAATAATCAGCTTGTGCGGGTAATGGGCCGATTTAAAAATCATCCGGAATCAAGGTGGTCGATTCCAACTCCCATTAAAGCCAACAGGAGTAAAAATCCAGTTCACTAAATTGCCCTCCAGAAGGTCTCCAATGCAGCCAAAGCCCACCAAATTGCATGGGAGTACAGACACACATCTGGGGGACACTGTACCCCATCCAAAAATTGGTCAAAATAGTGTATAGTGGTGCAGGAGTCAATCAAAGCACACAGGTGTCACTCAGAATAAAAGAAGGTCCACATAGGGTCTCCTAGGATATAGAATCATAGAATCGCAGAGTTTGAAGGGACCTCAAGGGTCATCTAATCCAACCAGCTGCTCAATGCATGATTCACTAAAACATCTCAGACAGATGTCTGTCCAGCCTCTGTTTGAAGACTTCCATTAAAGGAGGACTCACCACCTCCCGTGGTAAGCTGTTCCACTCATGGATCACGCTCACTGTCACAAAGTTTTTCTAATATTTAATCTGCATGTCCTCCCTTTCAGATTCTTCCCATTGCTTCTAGTCTTTCCTTCTACAAATGAGAATAGGGCTGATCCCTCTGCAGTGTGACAGCCCTTCAGATATTTGCAGACAACTATTAAGTCTCCTCTCAGACTTCTTTTTTCCAATCTAAACATTCCCAGATCCTTTAACCATTCCTTATAGGACATTCCTCATAATATCAAAAATTGTGACATGGAATACAGGTGTGCTGCTTGTTTAAAAAGCAATTCCAAAACTTTTTACAAGGAGAAATTCTGCCAGGTGAATGCAACATTCAAGCACAAGCCTACTCTGAGGAACAGCAGTAGAGCTACATGTCTTTATTGTGATTTTGAATATTTTAATTTTGGGAGGAGGAGGAAACATGGAGGACATAGAAGAAGGAGAGCAGCAACAGGATCTTGAGGGCAGAATGTACTCCTCATGCAGATATAAGAGCTGTAGCTCCATATTTCTATATTGATATATTTTTCATTTGGAGGGAAGGATGGTGGAAACAGGAGAAGGAAAGGAGTACCACCACCATCAACAGCACCTTGGGGGCAGAGTGTGCTCCTCATGAAAACATGAGAACTGTAGCTCTGTATTTGTATATTGACATATTTTTCATTTCAGGTGAAGTAGGAGGAGGACAGTTGGAGGGAGCAGGAGAAGGAGAGCAGCAGCACTGCCACCACCATAACCAGCCACAACAGCACCTTGAGGCCACAGTATGTTTTTATATAAATTTATGCTCACTTATATGTGAGTAAAAATTAGCAGTGTACTAAATTATCAGGGGAACCTGCCATTGGGGTGCAGATGTAAGGTGAAATCTATGCCTGGTTCATATTTATAAACATCAGGTGATCTACATTTTCTCTGGACAGGCAGATGTGTCTGTCAGTTATCACATGTCCAGCTGTGCTGAACACCCTTTCTGATAGCACACTGGCAGCAGGGCAGGCAAGCACCTCTAGAGCATGTTGTGCAAGCTCTGACTACTTGTCCAGCTTAGACACCCAGAAGTCAAACGGGTCAATGCCATGTTGAAGAACATTCACGTGAGAGCAGAAATACTCTTGGACCATTATGGATGAGTCCTACCCTATGTTTATGCTGCAGTCTGTGACTGGATGAAAAAACTATGCCACACCTCTGTTAGACTTCCTCTGCCACCAGTGGTGAGGCTACTGTTGCAGCTTCCTGCTCAACCACCATAAGCTGCAGAGCTATGATCTCCGTAGCCATAGGAAAATAATGTGCTCAAGCTGCTTAACAGTCTGTCGGCATTTTGAAGTCCTTCTCCACTGCTAGAATGAGATTTTTAATTTTGGCCTTGTAGCGGTAATCAAGGAGGGTGGCCACCCAGTAATGGTCTGACGTTTTATTATGGGCTATACGACTGCAAGCACTCTTTCTGCAAGCACTGCAGCATAAAAGCACTCATATGACTCAAAGTGCCTAAGGGTGATAGCCCACATTTCACTGGGTCAGGCCTAAGCATGTCCTCTGGCTGGTCCTGCCATCCACGTAGAATAGTTGTGGTTAGTGATGGATGGAAGGAACTTTTGGCAGGGGGTAAAGTAGAGGTAGGATGCTCCTGGCCAGTTGGTGCAGACTGCTATGTGCCTGTGACTAGGAGGAAGAGGAGGAGTTGGTACTTGAGGCACGCTGTGTTATCCCCTCTATGACTTGTCCTGCATGCTGCGGATGTAACACACAGGCAGAACCGCTTCTAAGGAATGGCAATGGGCTTGCCTCACCTCATGCAGAACATGGAGCTGTTGCTTAAGTGGGAGCCTCTTGAAGTGCCAACTTTGCCCATCCTCTACCACCTTCACATTGCCCTTGCTTTCTTTATGTTTCCTTTTTTTTTATTTAGTTTTTTTGGAATTCACCTTTTAGTGTAGTTTTATGTAACTTATCAGCTAACTTTGTAGTTTGCAAAACCACTGCTAGCTGCATAAGGCCTGGGAATAATTCATAGTGACCAGACTCGCGACCTTGAATGATGCCTGAGGCTACAAACAGAGAACTGCCATTTTCCCCATACCAAAGCATATTTTGTCTGCTTTGCTACTATATATGCTGCCAGCAGATTTATACCCTCTCCCAATAGAGACCACTTATCATATAGAAATAAAATTTGTGATACAACTTCTCTCTCCGCTCCCTCAAATAGAATCTTGTTTAAGTTGTCTGATGGCATACCAGCTTTCACACCAGAAACAGTATGTTCTCTGTAGAATATCTGTCCTTACTAACAACAGACCACATATTAAATAGGCATATAAGTGCCATGTGGATCATTTCTCTTTTCCCTCAAATATAAACCCAGTATACAAACTTTTATACCCAGCAGCAATATAGCCTTCATACTATATCTGTCCCTGTTAACAACAAACCATGTTACATAGGCATATAAACGTGATGCAGCTTCTATGTCCTATGCTCAACTGTAAAAAGGCCCTTAATTACACTGTGCCTATATTATATATGGCTAAGTCATGTGAAGCAGGAGTCCAATGAAACTGCTGCTCATATTCAAAATGGATGACACATTTGGTGACATCAGCAAGGCGCCCTGGCTGCTGATTGGCTGCACACTGCCCTCTGCGGCTGGAATTGTGTACAATTCGATTTGCTTGTGATTAGAGATGAGCGAGCGTACTCGTCCGAGCTTGATACTCGTTCGAGTATTAGGGTGTTCGAGATGCTCGTTACTCGAGACGAGCACCACGCGATGTTCGAGTTACTTTCACTTTCATCTCTGAGACGTTAGCGCGCTTTTCTGGCCAATAGAAAGACAGGGAAGGCATTACAACTTCCCCCTGCGACGTTCAAGCCCTATACCACCCCCCTGCAGTGAGTGGCTGGCGAGATCAGGTGTCACCCGAGTATTAAAATCTGCCCGCCCGCGGCTCGCCACAGATGCATTCTGACATAGCTCAGGGAAAGTGCTGTTGATGCCGGAGCTGCTATAGGGAGAGTGTTAGGAGTGATTTTAGGCTTCGAGAACCCCAACTGTCCTTCTTAGGCCATAGTCAGAAATCGCAGATCGCACCTATCTGCGATCTGCGATTCCTGTTCTCTTCTCTATATGCGCTCAATGGGGCTGGCGGCAGCAGCGCCGACCCCATTGAGAACATATAGAAGACAAATCATTCTTCTCTGCCACAGCTGTAACAGCTGTGGCAGAGAAGAACGATGTTTGCCCATTGAATTCAATGGAGCCGGCAATACAGCAGGTTCCACTGAAAGCAATGGGCTGCCAGCGTGCGCGGGATGAATTGTCGGGAAGGGCTTAAATATAGAAGCCCTTCCCTGCAATTCATCCAGAAATGTGTTAAAATAAAAAATATATATATACTTACCTTGTCCCGGCAGACGGAGTTCAGCCACGGAGGCCGACAGTGGGTGTGAAGGGGGTATGAGTCAGACCTGCTTCTGATTGGCTCAGCGCTGAGCCAATCAGGGGGCAGGTCTGACTCACACCCCCTTCACACCCACTGTAG
The DNA here is from genome assembly GCF_035609145.1 of Eleutherodactylus coqui. Lineage (NCBI taxonomy): Eukaryota > Metazoa > Chordata > Amphibia > Anura > Eleutherodactylidae > Eleutherodactylus > Eleutherodactylus coqui. The sequence goes on along the minus strand of NC_089842.1, from coordinate 63,859,652 downwards.
GCCGGTCGCACTGAACTCCGTCTGCCGGGACAAGGTAAGTATTTACCGTATATACTGGCGTATAAGACGACTTTTGAACCCCGAAAAATCTGCTCTGAAGTCGGGGATCGTCTTATACGCTGGTAATACAAAAAAAAGAAAGTGTCAAAAAAAAAAAATCATTACTCACCTCCCCCGGCGTTCTGCGGCGCTGCTGCAGGCTGTCGCTCCCTCCTGGTTTCTGGCAGAGCATTGCTTTCTGGACGCAGGGCTTGAAATCCCCGCCTCCAGAAAGCTACTGTGATTAGCTAACACACGCCGTCAGCCAATCACAGCCATTCAATGACATCATTGTCATTGGCTGTGATTGGCTGAAGGCACGTGTGTTTTCTGGAGGCGGGGATTTCAAGCCCTGCGTCCAGAAAGCAATGCTCTGCCGAGGACCAGGAGGGAGCGACATCCTGCAGCAGCGCCGCAGAACGCCGGGGGAGGTGAGTAATGATTTTTTTTTTTGCTCCGCTGTATTCCCGGCGTATAAGGTGACAGTTGGGGGGTCGTCTTATACGCCCCGTCGCCTTATACGCCGGTATATACGGTGTATTTTTTTTATTTTTACACATTTCTGGATGAATTGCAGGGAAGGGCTTCTATATTTAAGCCCTTCCCGGCCAATTCATCCAGCGCACGCCGGCAGCCCATTGCTTTCAGTGGAACCGGCTATAAGCATGTAACCCAGGAGAAGTGGCAGCGGAGTGTCATGCAGGCAATGATTGTGCTTTGTTGGAGGTGGTGTGGTGCTTAGCTAAGGTATGCATTGCTAATGAGGGCTTTTCAGAAGTAAAAGTTGTTGGGAGGGGCCCACTCTTGCCGCTATTGTGGCTTAATAGTGGGACCTGGGAACTTGAGATGCAGCCCAACATGTAGCCCCTCACCTGCCCTATCCGTTGCTGTGTCGTTTCCATCACTTTCTGGAATTGCCCAGATTTCCACAAATGAAAACCTTAGCAGGCATCGGCGATATACAAAAATGCTCAGGTCGCCCATTGACTTCAATGGGGTTCGTTACTCGAAACGAACCCTCGAGCATCGCGATAATTTCGTCCCGAGTAACGAGCACCCGAGCATTTTGGTGCTCGCTCATCTCTACTTGTGATCTTCGCCCAAAATTGGTTTGGACTAACCCAATTTGATTTAGCCAAAATTGGAACAATGTTGGCAACCAGCCGATCAAGATGAGCAACACTACTCTTCACATTGACATAATAGAATCAGCTTAATGAACCAGCCAGGCAAGTTTGTTTGGCAAGTATTAATTTCCTAAATCAATTTTTTAAAAGTACTTAAAACATGGGTCACACTGAAGAATGCAGAGCAAAACAAAATAATGCAGGATTGCAGATTTTCAACAGAAGAATCATGAAGTAGTCATGAGTGACCCATTAATAAAACATGCTAGCATGACTGAGCAATTCCTGCTCATTAGCATTGTCCCTTGTTAAAGGGGTTTTACCAGAACAACAAGTTATTCCCTATCCACAGTATAGGGCATAACTTGCTGATCAGTGAGGGTCTCACCACTAAGACCCCTTCTGATTTGGAGAACAGGACTCCTGTGTCCCTCTCTCCTGTCACTGCGGGGGTTGCTTCTCCAGCAGTGATGTCACTCTGAAAGGAGCACTGGCTGAGCATGCGTGGTCAGCACTTCATTAATTTTCATGGAACTGCCACGTTACCTGAGCGGCACTCACTCTTGTATTTCCGTCTCTTCCATTGAAATTAATGGAGCGCTGACCACGTATGCTTGGCCAGCACTCCATTCAGAGTGGCCAGAATTATAGGCCAGAGCAACATTCATTAATCTAATAACTCCAAAGCTCAGGTTGCACAGAGTTCTATGCTAATTCAATGATCTGAAAGAGCAAAATTTTGTGATTGAGATTCTGAGAAGTTTTATCTATAAATGAGTGACTGTAGAGTAACCTAAAGTAAAGAAAGTTAACTGTCTCATTAAATAATAAAAACACAAAAAGCTCTAAAGGGTTATACCAAGATTAAAAGTTATCCCTTATCCATAAGATAAGGAATAGCTTTCTAATCAGTGAGGGTTGAACAGCTACTGTAGGACCCCCACCAGTTTCGAGAACAGGGGCCGTGCAGGTCCGCACTTATGGATCAATGTTCAAGAATGTAAAACACCTTTTGATTCATTTCTTTGGGACTGCCAAAAATAGCCAAGTTCAAGTGTTTGGCTGGACCCCCACCTATCTGAAAGTTATCCCCTATCCTGTGGATAGGCGATACTTAGAGATGAGCGAGTATACTCGCTAAGGCTAACTACTCGAGCGAGTAGTGCCTTAGCCGAGTATCCTCCCGTTCGTCTCTAAAGATTCGGGGAGCGGCGGGGGTGGGGAGCGGGGGGGGGGGGAGTGGGGAGGAATGGAGGGGAGATCTCTCTCTCTCCCTCTCTCCCCTCCGCTCACCGCAGCAACTCACCTGTCACCCGCGCTGGCCCCCGAATCTTTACAGACGAGCGGGAGGATACTCGGCTAAGGCACTACTCGCTCGAGTAGTTAGCCTTAGCGAGTATTCTCGCTCATCTCTAGCGATACTGTAACTTTATATGTTGGCACAATCTCTATAAGTTAGAGATGTGTCTAACAACAAGCTCGTTCAGAATTTGTAGTAACAACCAGAAAAACTGTAAATGCAGCTCTAGGTTATAATACGGAAAGCAACTCTGGACCAGTTTAAGACAAGTAAACCATGGATTGAAAAAATGATTGCTTTACTGCATCTACATCACAGTGTGGTAGAAAGGGAAAACCTTAATTTAAACAATTTACTGGGGAAACCCATAAAAAGTAACCTTTATAAAATATATATATAGGTTATTTTTTAGGGGTTTCCCCTGTGAATTTTTTACTGCATCTACAATTTAAAAAAAAACTTTTTAAACTTTATATTTTATACTATTTTGAGTATGCAGAGTCTGTATGCAGAGACCTACTATATGGCTAAAAGAATGCAGACACTTGACCATCACAAATTGGAAGATGGAACAATGCCTCTACATGACACCTTGGAGAAAGCAGCATTCCTGCAAGTCAATGTTTGACCTTTTAACAAGTCCTGTGACAAGGACTGGAAATATAAGCCAAAGCCAGAGTCTTCTCAGGAAGGAAGAGAGAACAATGCAGAGACAGGCTTGTTAAAAGGTCTGATATTGACTTGCAAGAATGTTGCCTTCCAGGAAGCAGTGCTATAGAATTCCATCTTCCATTTGCATAAATTTCCCAGAGAAGCATGTATGGCCTTGAGTTTGCTTGCAGCTTCTAGTTGCTCTCCCTAGAAACTAGAGAGTGATCAATAGGGTTGAGGTCGCAGCTCTGTGCATCCTGCCAAGTTCCGCCATTCTAAACTCATGGAACAATGTCTTTATTGACCTGGCTTGAGACATAGTGCCATGTTTGCTTCATGCGTATAACTACAAACCAAAATATAAACTCTCTGACAATGTTCACACCACACTACCAGGAAACCCCTGCAGTATGAGGAAAAAATAAACGAAGTAGGGAAAATTTCACATTCACATCCACGGCCAGGACCCACGTCCTTTTCTCTGGCCTGCATCCACGGCAATAAACCAAATACTGTAGTGTGTTCCTCACATAATAGGAGTCTATAATGCAACTGACCTCCATCCACTTTGACCGTTTGACCGGTGCAGGAGGACACAAAACAACCCAAGGATCAATATATTGTTTTAGTAGAGACTAGAGATGGGCGAATGTACTCGTCCGAGCTTGATATTCGTGCGAATATTAGGGTGTTCGGGATGCTCGTTACTCGTAACGAGCACCACGCGGTGTTCTGGTTACTTTCAGTTTCCTCTCTGAGACGTTAGCGCGCTTTTCTGGCCAATTGAAAGACAGGGAAGGCATTACAACTTCCCCCTGTGACGTTCAAGCCCTATACCACCCCCCTGCTGTGAGTGGCTGGGGCGATCAGATGTCACCCGAGTATAAAAGTCGGCCCCTCCCGCGGCTCGCCACACATGCCTTGTGACTTAGCTGAGGGAAAGTACTATCGTGCTGGTGCTGCTGTAGGGAGAGCGTTAGGAGTCAGTGTAGGCTTCAAGAACCCCAAAGGTCCTTCTTAGGGCCACATCTACCTGTGTGCAGGCTGCTGCTAGCAGTGTTTTTTTTAATTTTTTCTCAAAATCGGCAGTGCAGAGCATTGCACCCGGCATTAGGGACAGAAGTGGTGCTTAGGCAGGGAGAGTGTTAGGAGTGAGTGTAGCCTTCAAGAACCTCAACGGTCCTTTCTAGGGCCACATTTAACCGTGTGCAGTACTGTGCTGGCTGCTGTTAGCAGTGTTGCATTTTTTTTTCTTTCTAAAAATCGTCTGTGCAGAGCATTGCACCCTCCATTGATACTACAGGGACAGAATTGTGTAGGCAGGGCCACAACACAGTTATTGTTCATTGAATATACGCAGTGGGTCCTTCCCTTTGCAAAAAAGGAAAAGAAATTATATTTGGCCTGCCTGTGTCAGTCCTAAGGTCTCCGTGTACGTGTGTGCTGCGTGGACAACGTACAAAAATCAGACGCAACCAGCTACGGTTTACTGCAGGCTTGCGCCTTTGTCTTTCCTGACTGGCAAATACCTGCTCTGCTAGAGTTAATAACTCTGCTACACTAAAGTTGTGTGTCACTTTTTCAGGGCCACACTACAGTTCTAAAAGTTATTGTTCATTGAATATATGCAGTGGGTCCTTCCCTTTGCAATAAAGGAAAAGAAATTATATTTGGCCTGCCTGTGTCAGTCCTAAGGTTTCCGTGTACGTGTGTGCTGCGTGGACAACGTACAAAAATCAGACGCAACCAGCTACGGTTTACTGCAGGCTTGCGCCTTTGTCTTTCCTGACTGGCAAATACCTGCTCTGCTAGAGTTATAACTCTGCTACACTAAAGTTGTGTGTCACTTTTTCAGGGCCACACTACAATTCTAAAAGTTATTGTTCATTGAATATACGCAGTGGGTCCTTCCCTTTGCAATAAAGGAAAATAAATTATATTTGGCCTGCCTGTGTCAGTCCTAAGGTCTCCGTGTACGTGTGTGCTGCGTGGACAACGTACAAAAATCAGACGCAACCAGCTACGGTTTACTGCAGGCTTGCGCCTTTGTCTTTCCTGACTGGCAAATACCTGCTCTGCTAGAGTTAATAACTCTGCTACACTAAAGTTGTGTGTCACTTTTTCAGGGCCACACTACAGTTCTAAAAGTTATTGTTCATTGAATATACGCAGTGGGTCCTTCCCTTTGCAAAAAAGCGAAAACATTATATTTGGCCTGCAGGCTTGCGCCAATTTATTTCCTGCCTGGGAAATCAAATCACTGCTAATACAGCATGCTGAGGGGTAGGGATAAGCCTAGAGGACGTGGACGTGGACGTGGCCGAGGACGCGTAGGCCCAAGTGAGGGTGTGGGCACAGGCCGAGCTCCTGATCCAGGTGTGTCGCAGCCGACTGCTGCGCGATTAGGAGAGAGGCACGTTTCTGGCGTCCCCACATTCATCGCCCAATTAATGGGTCCACGTGGGAGACCTTTATTAGAAAATGAGCAGTGTGAGCAGGTCCTGTCGTGGATGGCAGAAAGTGCTTCGAGCAACCTATCGTCCAGCCACAGTTCTGCGCCGTCCACTGCTGCAAATCCGAATCCTCTGTCTGCTGCTCCTCCTTCCTCCCAGCCTCCTCACTCCACTACAATGACACCTGCTCAGGAGCGGGAACACTCCGAGGAACTGTTCTCGGGCCCCTGCTCAGATTGGGCAGGAGTGGTTCCTCTCTCACCATCGTCACTGATGCCCAACCATTCGAAAGTTCCCGGGGTCCGGGGGAAGAGGCTGGGGACTTCCGCCAACTGTCTCAAGAACTTTCTGTGGGTGAGGAGGACGATGACGATGAGACACAGTTGTCTTTCAGTGAGGTAGTAGTAAGGGCAGTAAGTCCAAGGGAGCAGCGCACAGAGGATTCGGAGGAAGAGCAGCTGGACGATGAGGTGACTGACCCCACCTGGTGTGCAACGCCTACTCAGGACGGGTCTTCAGAGGGGGAGGCAAGGGCATCAGCAGGGCAGGTTGCAAGAGGCAGTGCGGTGGCCAGGGGTAGAGGCAGGGCCAGACCGAATAATCCACCAAGTGTTTCCCAAAGCACACCCTCACGCCATGCCACCCTGAAGAGGCCGAGGTGCTCTAAGGTCTGGCAGTTTTTCACAGAGACGCCTGACGACCGACGAACAGTGGTGTGCAATCTTTGTCGCGCCAAGATCAGCCGGGGAGCCACCACCAACAGCCTCACCACCACCAGCATGCGCAGACATATGATGGCCAAGCACCCCACAAGGTGGGACGAAGGCCGTTCACCGCCTCCGGTTTGCACCGCTGCCTCTCCCCCTGTGCCCCAACCTGCCACTGAGATACAACCTCCCTCCCATGACACAGGTACAACCGTCTCATGGCCTGCACCCACACCCTCACCTCCGCTGTCCTCGGCCCCATCCAGCAATGTCTCGCACCGCACAGTCCAGCCGTCGCTAGCGCAAGTGTTGGAGCGCAAGCGCAAGTACGCCACCACGCACCCGCACGCTCAATCGTTAACCGTCCACATAGCCAAATTTATCAGCCTTGAGATGCTGCCGTATAGGGTTGTGGAAACGGAGTCCTTCAAAGCTATGATGGCGGCGGCGGCCCCGCGCTACTCAGTTCCCAGTCGCCACTACTTTTCCCGATGTGCCGTCCCAGCCCTGCACGACCACGTCTCCCGCAACATTGTACGCGCCCTCACCAATGCGGTTAGTGGCAAGGTCAACTTAACTACGGACACGTGGACAAGCACAGGCGGGCAGGGCCACTACATCTCCCTGACGGCACATTGGGTGAATTTAGTGGAGGCTGGGACAGAGTCAGAGCCTGGGACTGCTCACGTCCTACCCACCCCCAGAATTGCGGGCCCCAGCTCGGTGGTGGTATCTGCGGCGGTGTATGCTTCTTCCACTAAAGCACCCTCCTCCTCCTCAACCTCTGTCTCGCAATCTAGATGTGTCAGCAGCAGCAGGACGTCGCCAGCAGTCGGTGTCGCGCGGCGTGGCAGCACAGCGGTGGGCAAGCGTCAGCAGGCAGTGCTGAAACTACTCAGCTTAGGAGATAGGAGGCACACGGCCCACGAATTGCTGCAGGGTCTGACAGAGCAGACGGACCGTTGGCTTGCGCCGCTGAGCCTCCAACCGGGCATGGTCGTGTGTGACAACGGCCGTAACCTGGTGGCGGCTCTGCAGCTCGGCAGCCTCACGCACGTGCCATGCCTGGCCCACGTCTTTAATTTGGTGGTTCAGCGCTTTCTGAAAAGCTACCCACGCTTGTCAGACCTGCTCGTAAAGGTGCGCCGGCTCTGCGCACATTTCCGCAAGTCCCACACGGACGCTGCCACCCTGCGCACCCTGCAACATCGCTTTAATCTGCCAGTGCACCGACTGCTGTGCGACGTGCCCACACGGTGGAACTCTACGCTCCACATGTTGGCTAGGCTCTATGAGCAGCGTAGAGCTATAGTGGAATACCAACTCCAACATGGGCGGCGCAGTGGGAGTCAGCCTCCTCAATTCTTTTCAGAAGAGTGGGCCTGGTTGGCAGACATCTGCCAGGTCCTTCGAAACTTTGATCAGTCTACCCAGGTGGTGAGCGGCGATGCTGCAATCATTAGCGTCACCATTCCTCTGCTATGCATCTTGAGAAGTTCCCTGCAAAGCATAAAGGCAGCCGCTTCGCGCTCGGAAACAGAGCCGGGGGAAGACAGTATGTCGCTGGATAGTCAGAGCACCCTCCTGTCTATATCTCAGCGCGTTCGGGAGGAGGAGGAGGAGGATGAGGAGGATGAGGAGGAGGGGGAAGAGACAGCTTGGCCCACTGCTGACGGTACCCATGCTGCTTGCCTGTCATCATTTCAGCGTGTATGGCCTGAGGAGGAGGAGGAGGAGGATCCTGAAAGTGATCTTCCTAGTGCGGACAGCCATGTGTTGCGTACAGGTACCCTGGCACACATGGCTGACTTCATGTTAGGATGCCTTTCTCGTGACCCTCGCATTCAACGCATTCTGGCCACTACGGATTACTGGGTGTACACACTGCTCGACCCACGCTATAAGGAGAACCTTCCCAGTCTCATTCCCGAAGAGGAAAGGGGTTCGAGAGTGTTGCTATACCACAGGACCCTGGCGGACAAGCTGATGGTAAAATTCCCATCCGACAGCGCTAGTGGCAGAAGGCGCAGTTCCGAGGGCCAGGTAGCAGGGGAGGTGCGTAGATCGAGCAGCATGTACAGCCCAGACAGTGCAACAGTCTTTAAGGGCTTGGCCAGCTTTATGGCTCCCCAGCAAGACTGTGTCACCGCTCCCCAGTCAAGGCTGAGTCGGCGGGAGCACTGTAAAAGGATGGTGAGGGAGTACGTAGCGGATCGCACGACCATCCTCGGTGACGCCTCTGCCCCCTACAACTACTGGGTGTCGAAGCTGGACACGTGGCCTGAACTAGCGCTGTATGCCCTGGAGGTGCTTGCTTGTCCTGCGGCTAGCGTCTTGTCGGAGAGGGTGTTTAGTGCGGCTGGAGGAATCATCACAGATAAGCGTACCCGCCTGTCAACCGACAGTGCCGACAGGCTAACACTCATCAAGATGAACAAAGCCTGGATTTCCCCAGACTTCTCTTCTCCACCAGCGGACAGCAGCGATACGTAAGCAATACATATTATGCACCCGCGGATGGAAGCTACGTTCTCTCTCACCATCCAAAACGGGGACATTTCTGCTTAATCAATCTGTGTCTAATATTCCTCCTCCTCCTCCTGCTCCTCCTCCTGAAACCTCACGTAATCACGCTGAACGGGCAATTTTTCTTAGGGCCACAAGGCTCACTCATCTAATTTTTCGAAACAATTTTTATATGTTTCAATGCTCATAAAAGCGTTGAAACTTTAACTTGAACCAATTTTTCGTTAAACTGGGCTGTCTCCAGGCCTAGTTACCACTTAAGCCACATTAACCAAAGCGATTAATGGGTTTCACCTGCCATCTTGGTTGGGCATGGCCAATTTTTACTGAGGTACATTAGTACTGTTGGTACACCAATTTTTTGGGGCCCTCACCTACAGTGTAATCATAGCAATTTGTATGTTCTTCACCTGCACTCATGGTACAGAAGTGTGTGTGGGGTTGGCCTACACTTTAGCTACATAAATGTAACTTGGGCCTTGGCTATACTGCAGCTACTGAAATGGAACTAAGACTGCGCTCCCACTATACTGCTGCTTCGGAATTGTTACTGGGGCCTGTCTTGAGTGCTACTATTGCTGACATGGAACGAAGACTGCGCTCCCGCTATAATGCTGCTTCGGAATTGTTACTGGGGCCTGTCTTGAGTGCTACTATTGCTGACATGGAACGAAGACTGCGCTCCCGCTATAATGCTGCTTCGGAATTGTTACTGGGGCCTGTCTTGAGTGCTACTATTGCTGACATGGAACGAAGACTGCGCTCCCGCTATAATGCTGCCAGTGATATGTTAGTGGGGCCTGTCCTAATGCTACTGCTGAAATGTTACGAATTCTGGGCTCTGCCTATACCGCTGCTAATGGTATGTCTCTGGGGTGTGGAAACAGAGGCTTCCCAAAGACATGATGGCGGCGAGGCCATTTCCCACCAACGCGGTTACTGTTAAGGTGCATATAACCACGGACACGTGTAGAGGACACGTAGTGCCTCAAAAACATCCCCCTCCTCCTCCAACAGGGAAAACAAACATTCTTGGCAAATGCCTTTGCATTGGTTCGTCTGGTGGCAGTCCAAGAATTTCACCTTTACCGACACTACAAGAGAGCCCCCCCACCATCCCCCCGCCACGGCCCACTTAATCCTGGCCACATTCCGAAAACCAACAAAATAAAACCGCGCTACTAGGTCCGCAGTCACCACCACATTACCACCAAAGCGGTTACTGTTAAGGTACATATTACCAGTCTGACTGGGGCATGCAGAGACACCTTGACAGAATGAATAGTGTGTGGCACATAGGTTCCCCATTGCTATGCCCACGTGTTCAGCTCCTGATGGATGTGGCACAGGATTCTATTTCTCATTGCTTCTGTACAGCATTGTGGGCTATCGCCCCACCACTTTTAAAGAGGGTCGCTGCCTAGCCGTGCCAACCCCTCTGCAGTGTGTGCCTGCGGTTCCTCCTCATGGCAGACGCACTTCTAAATAGACATGAGGGTGGTGTGGCATGAGGGCAGCTGAAGACTGCGCAGGGACACTTTGGTGTGCGCTGTGGGGGGGAAGGGGGGCGGTTGGTCAGCATGTAACCCAGGAGAAGTGGCAGTGGAGTGTCATGCAGGCAGTGATTGTGCTTTGTTGGAGGTAGTGTGGTGCTTAGCTAAGGTATGCCATGCTAATGAGGGCTTTTCAGAAGTAAAAGTTGTTGGGAGGGGGGGGGGGCACTCTTGCCGCTATTGTGGCTTAATAGTGGGACCTGTGAACTTGAGATGCAGCCCAACACGTAGCCCCTCGCCTGCCCTATCCGTTGCTGTGTCGTTCCCATCACTTTCTTGAATTGCCCAGATTTTCACACATGAAAACCTTAGCGAGCATCGGCGAAATACAAAAATGCTCGGGTCGCCCATTGACTTCAATGGGGTTCGTTACTCGAAACGAACCCTCGAGCATCGCGAAAAGTTCGTTCCGAGTAACGAGCACCCGAGCATTTTGGTGCTCACTCATCTCTAGTAGAGACTTGTGAAACACATTAGCTATCCTCAAGGAGTCCAGAAGCTACTAGCTAAAATAAATTGATCTTCTCAATGATTTTTAATGTTCCAATAAATCATGGGGCTAGTTTGAAGGACTGTTTTTATTTATTTTTGTATCCCTGATAGATAACCAAACTCTGTCTCCCACCAAGAAATCAACCCCCGCAGAATGCCTGCAATCAGCTATTCCCTTTTAATTACTAAAGGTCCTTTTGAGATTTCTGTTGACCTCCTCCCAAATCGTCTCGTTTAAGAGAAAACGCTGCTTCCTCTGGTACCTCTGAAAGTGCATTAGTAAACAAACCAAAACAAGGGTGAAATCCATAGTTACAAAAAAATAGCAAAGTGCATGTAAATTCTAAAGACCCATTGTTCAGTGCAAACTCAGCCGAAGGCAAAAATTCAGAACAATCCTTCTGTTTATCCTGAATATAGCATTGTAAGTATTGCTCCAAGTTTTAATTATACCTTTCTGTTTGGCCGTTAGTTTGAGGATGATTCACAGAGGGGAAGAGTTGAATTCACAACCGAGTACACATGGGAAAAAGATAATTTTGCCAGTATCATAACATTTGGGAGACTGGGTAGTGCCACTAAATGGCACATCTTACTAAAGTGACTGACCACCACCCAGATGGCTTTATTCTCCTAGTCAAGTGACAAATCCGTGATAAGATTGGTGGACAAATGAGTCCAAGGTTTTTCAGAAACAGGCATTGGTAACAACCTTCCTGCAGAAAGAGTCCGAGGTGTTTTGCTTCTCACACATATCTCACATGCAGAAACTAAGCTAAAAACATCCCTATTTAACCCTGGTCACCTGAAGGTTCTAGCTAATTGTTTTCTAGTATTATTTATTTCAGGATGACCTGCAAAGACCGAACTGTGTATCTCGGACAGAACTCGCAAATGTACTGGCACGAAAAGCTTCCTCTCAGGAAGACCCAATGGAGCCCAATCCTGAGAATGATGAATCTGTTTAAACAAATCCAGTGACACTGCTGAGACTACTACGCCAGTGAGAACCAACATCAAAGGTCTATCTGGAATGGCTGGAGTCAAACTCCTGAACAAAGCATCTGCCCTGACATTTTCACTACTGGGACAGTACGTGACTACAAAGTTGAAATGTGAAATGAACAAGAACCAGCCCACTTGTCTCAGATTAAGCATTTATGCCATCTCAAGGTAGAACACCTTCACTTTATGTTGTGCCCCTTCAATGATGCCACTGCTCAAAGGCTGACTTCATGGCCAACATTTCTTTGCCCCCTCAATCATAATTTTGTTCAATAGTAAAGAACATTCGTGAGAAAAAAGGCATAAGGACGAAGGTTCCGCAGTGTGTCTGTGCCCTGAGAAAGAACAGCTCCCACATCAATCAATGAAGCATCCACCTCTACCACAAAAGGTCTGGACATCTCCGGCTGCTCCAAGACTGGAGCAGTCGCAAAACTTGTTTTCAACAACTGAAAAGACTGTAATACTTTCAGAGACCCTTTGAATGGGAAGCAACCCTTCCTAGTCATGTCCGTTAGAGGTTTAAGCACCCCCAAAAAAACTCAAATGAACTTGCGATAATAACTGGCAAATCCCCCAAAACTTTGAAGGGCTTTAACATTTTCTGGTCTTGCCCAGTCTTGAACTGCCCGAACCTTCTCTAAGTCCATCCTGAATCCCTTCAGGGTGACAATATGACCCAGAAAGGAAATTTCTTGAACAGCAAAGACATATTTTTCTATTTTTGCAAACATTTTATTCTTGCATAGTGCATGGAGAACAAGGCAAACATGAGATTCATAGTCTGGAGGAAAAATAAGAGTATAATCCAAATATACAAGTACAAAGTGACCAATAAACTCATGTAGAACTTCATTTATCAAGGCTTGAAACACTATAGGCACATTGGTTAGGCCAAAAAAATAACCATGCTTTAAAATGTTCCTCTGGGGTGTTCTGGGCCATCTTCCATTCATCTCCCTTCTTGACCAGAATCAAACTATTAGCACATTGTAAATCCAATTTAGTAAACCAGCTAGCCCCAGATTTCTGACTAAAAAGATCTGGGATATGTGTCAATGGATATGGGTCTTGTTTCATAATTTTGTTCAATTCCCTGAAATCTAAACAAGGCAACAACCATCCTTTTTCTTCATGAAAAATCCCTGTGGCCAACAGAGAATGAGAATATGCCCCTTTTTAGGCTGTCTTGTATATACTCTCAAAGGGACTGTCTGTTAGGTCCGCTTGGCACACTACAGCACCACGCCTCCATATCGATGCATGATGGTGTCCAAATAAAACTGCAAACACGCCTATAGTATTTGCAGGCACAAATCTCCAGGCAATGATGGAAGGACCCCTGTCCCTTACTAATCAGGGAAAGTGGGAAACCCTGCCTAAAAGTGGGGTGATTGTCCCAGAAAGGACAGCCCCATTGTCTTTATTTGGGACCTGGCTATCCCTGATTAAGGATCCGGAGAAGTGTACAAAACATATAGGACATGACAACTGTTCACAGACTGAACACAGAACAGGACAGTTCACCACACATCTGCACAAACAGAACATGTCACTGTTTGCACCAACATACCAGGATTCACATAGAACAGGACTGCTCATAAAGTACATGTCTAGCCACTTACACAGGCATACCACACACGTCACTGTTCACACCAACATACCAGATTGTGCATGCAACATATAACAGGAACCATACCCAGAGCTCACATGCATACAGATGGTAAACCATAGCCAGTCTAGTGTTCTCACATCATGGGAATAGAGAGTCATCCACCGTGCTGACATAGGGAACAGTGTCAGGCATCACCCATATGACACACACACAAGACATAAGACGTCTGGAGGCCGCACCTTTTAAAGTGAAGGGAAGAGGGGGTCTGCATATTATACAGACTGTCTTCAGTTTCATAAAATACCTAAATGGAAGATCCACCTTGACACAAAGCCCTGATTTTCCCATTTAGCAATGACACCTTGTCTGGGTCATCGTAAATCAGTCTGAGAGCGGAAAACAAAAACTATTCACAGATGACTAAACCTCAGAGATCGGGGATAAAGAAAAGGTCCAAGCCTGCGGGTCTCCCTGTAATCTAGAAATCACGATACCAACTCTTTTACTCTAATCACCCAAAGAAATGGGGCGCAATTTAAAATACAGTCTACAGGATTCCCTAAAAATAGTAAACCTTTGTCTGTTACCTGAAAATCGGTCTGGTAATTCCAGTTTTACCGAGACAGACTGAACCAGTTGCTGCCATTTAACTTTGACTACTTCAACTGTTAATGCCTTGAACTGATTAGACAAGGGATCTGTAGGATCCACAATACACACGAGACCTTACAGAACGGTATAGGCTGGTCAATGTGTCATGTCTGCTTCATGTGTGCAATAACTGCAAACCAAAATATAAACTCTCTTGCAATGGTCACACCACTACTAGGAACCCCCTGCAGTACGAGGAAAAAATAAAGGAGGGAAACTTTCCCTAAGAGGAACTAGAGGGTGACAATCCCTGCCTACTTGTGGATGGCTTGCCCTGATAAGGACACATCCACCCTCATGTCTGTGTCACTCACTAACCCTGATAAATGACAAAGGAAAAACCACAATAAGAGTAATCGAAAACCTCAAAGAATAAATCTCTGAACTTATCTAAAGAGCTGCTGAAAGAAACACAGAAACCAGATCCAGAGAAGTCCTGTCTAGGATTCAAAAATGCGACCTCCTGCACTCCGAGTGGCAGACCTACCTACTGAGCTATTCAGTTAAACCTGTTGTACTGCACTGCTATCCTGTGTACCAGACCTCTGCTATTTATGAAGTACGATATCTTCCAGTAAGTAGCTATAGCACAAGATTCCAGTCCCACGCTAGACTCATGACAGGGAGACTACACAGACATTGACCAGCACAGAACCCAGAACAGGAGGGAACTAAAAACCCTCTCTAATTGCCCCCAAGTGTTCACCAAAAGCTGACATACCCATCAGAGTCAAAGATGACCAAATGCACAGTCAAGCTCAAACTGACACAACACATAGTCATTAAGGAACAGGACTAGGTCTTCCCCAAACTGCTGCCACAAAGCTGGAAGCATGCAATTGTCTGAAATGCCTTTGTATACTGTAGTGTTACCATTATCCGTCACTGGAAATAAGGGTCAAAACCATGAAAAGGAGCCCCATAGAA
Organism: Eleutherodactylus coqui; assembly: GCF_035609145.1. Classification (NCBI taxonomy): domain Eukaryota; kingdom Metazoa; phylum Chordata; class Amphibia; order Anura; family Eleutherodactylidae; genus Eleutherodactylus; species Eleutherodactylus coqui. The sequence continues at coordinate 63,844,606 of NC_089842.1, read as the reverse complement.
TTAAAAGAAAAAAAGCTATTTTTATCCTTTATCGGCTTCAGCACCCCAAGATCCACTTTGCAAAATTCCATAGTCTAACATAGTAACATAACATAGTAACATGGTAACATAGTATGTTAGGCTGAATGAAGACCATGTCCATCTAGTTCAGCCTATTTCCACCCTCTAGTTGATCCAGATGAAGGCAAAAACCCCAACGAAGCAGAAGCCAATTAGCCCATTTGGGGGAAAATTCCTTCCCAACTTAATAATGGCAATCAGAATAATCCCTGGATCAACCTTTGATAGTTCCTACCTGACTGTAAGGCCCAGAACTACAAACCCGCTGATCACCTAATGTCCATATCCTGTAATATCCTTCCACTCTAGAAAGGCATCTAGTCCCCTCTTAAACTCCTCTATGGATTTTGCCATCACCACATCCTCAGGCAGAGAGTTCCACAGTCTCACTGCTCTTACAGTAAAGAACCCCCTTCTGTGTTGGTAATGAAACCTGCTTTCTTATAGACGTAGCGGATGCCCTCTTGTTACTGACATAGTACTGAGTATAAACAGATCATGGAAGAGATTCTTGTGTTGTCCCCTCATGTATTTATGCATAGTTATTTGATCGCCCCTTAGCCGTCTTTTTTCCAGGGTGAATAATCCTAATTCTAATAATCCTAAGCCTTTTTTTGGATATTCCAGTCCTCTCATTCCATTTATTAGTTTAGTTGTCCTTCTTTGGACCCCCTCAAGCACTGCAACATCCTTCCTGAGCACCAATGTCCAGAACTATACATAGTATTCCATATGGGGCCTTATGAGTGCCTTATATAGTGGAAGAATAATGTTCTCATCCTTTGCCCCTGTACCTCTAAGTCTACCGCTTCATGGTTGTGCTTTTGCTACCTCTTCTCTTCCACTAGACAACAGTAGTACTTACACCTGACTAGGGCAGAACAGAAATTTCAGGAACTCAGAAGTGGCATCCTATGACAATAATATGTAAAGTCACTAAGCTCTTCAGTGTGACCCATGATAGGTTGCCTATGGAGATTGCATGGCTGTGTACTTGATTTTATGCATCTGCAATGGGTATGACGGAACTCAATAAAAGCCCTTTTAGGTGGGATGAGTGTTGGGCAAACGATGCCCGATACTCGTCCCCCCACATACTAGCTCCCGTGCACCTGCAGCCTCCCCAATCCCCTGCTGGCCGCTCTGTGAGCAAGCCAGCGCTACTAGCTCCCGTGCAGGAGCATGGGAGAGGGGACAAACAGGGACGAGTTTTGGGCATCATTTGCCAGACATTTGTCCCGTGTATACCTAGCTTAAGAGATGGCCACATACTTTTCCATGGTAACAGAGTACAAGCCAACCCTGTGTAGTCTGAACTTGCACGCCGTTATATTTTTTTTGTTCCCTCAGTTTTTTTGAATGTTTGTTTGGAAGGTGCTGCAGATGAAACTGCTTTAATAATTCATTTAAAATTGAAGATAATTGCTTTTTTATAGCTCAATTCTCATTCACATATCAGCTGTGGTGATTTATCTGTGTGATGTAATATTAGTAGATATGAAATAGAGGTCTTGAAACTTCCAAATTACCAAAGACATAAAATATATAACGAGGCATGAGTCCAATGATGATGACCAAAGTAACTGGACCTAATTCTGCATACAAATTAAAGTCATAATAAAGTCCTAAAAAGACAACCGTTAAAAGTAATAGTGTCAAAAGCATGAAATGCAGAGAATAACAAATCCATTAAATTAACTAGTTCTGTACATGCTCATTAACCCCTATGGTCTCCATTAAATTTAGAATCTGCTAATGTCAAATTACTTGAAGGTTACGTGATAAATTGTGCCAAAAAGTATAAACTGAGAAAACAATGTGAGCACTTAAAGCAGAAGGTGATAAATTATTCATGAAGTTAGGGGATATTTTATGTAAAACTGTTCTTAGACATTATTTGTCCAATTAATTTGTTATTGAAGAATACGTATTGTTATATTTTTGTATACCGTATATACCGGCGTATAAGGCGACGGGGCGTATAAGACGACCCCCCAACTGTCACCTTATACGCCGGTATTCAGTGGAGAAAAAAAAAAAATTTTATTACTCACCTCCCACGGCGTTCTGTCGCGCTCCGGCAGGATGTCGCTCGCTCCGGCAGGCTGTCGCTCGCTCCTCGTCCCCGGCGCAGCATAGCTTTCTGAATGTGGGGCTTGAAATCCCCGCTTCCAGAAAGCTAATACACACGCCGGCAGCCATGACATCATTGAATGGCTGTGATTGGCTAAAGCACACGTGGCTTCAGCCAATCACACTATTCAATGACATCATTGAATGGGTGTGATTGCTAACACGTGCGCCTTCAGCCAATCACAGCCATTCAATGATGTCATTGAATAGTGTGATTGGCTGAAGCCACGTGTGCTTTAGCCAATCACAGCCATTCAATGCTGTCATGGCTGCCGGCGTGTGTATTAGCTTTCTGGAAGCGGGGATTTCAAGCCCCGCATTCAGAAAGCTATGCTGCGCCGGGGACGTGGAGCGAGCGACAGCCTGCCGGAGCGAGCGACATCCTGCCGGAGCGCGACAGGACGCCGTGGGAGGTGAGTAATAAAATTTTTTTTTTTTACACTTTTTTTTTTTTTTGTATTACCGGCGCATAAGACGACCCCCGACTGCAGAGCAGATTTTTCGGGGTTCAAAAGTCGTCTTATACGCCGGTATATACGGTAAATCAGTAATACATTTACTAGAAGAAAGTGGCAACTGTTTTTATATTCCATGCCTCTAGGCTCCCTACAAGTGTTTATAAACCTCCTCAGCTGCCCCAAAATAAGTCTTGTGTATAACAGTACATAGCAGCCAAAATGGCATGGGGATACAGCCAAAGTTTATTTCTCTGTCTCTGAGACTACAAACTGTGAAAGGGAGAAGAGGCAGAGAAAATATCTTACTCAAGGAAACCGACACAGCTTGCACAGCAACCGTGGAAAAGGAAAATGTATATCCACAGGAGCCAACGGAGAAGGAAAAAGACCCCAAACATAAGCATGACAAACAGTTGTTGACTTCTGGCTGTTTTATTTTGTTTTGTGATTTAGGATTAGAAGCCATAGAAATACAGTTCTGGAAGTTCGTAATATAAAATTAGTCACAAATTCAATGCTTTTTAATCAAGAAAATCATGAATTGGTTTTCTCTGCCATTCCTTTGGTCCATTTCTACATGTACTGTATATTACAATTCTGCCTTAAAGAAGTTATCCCACTTCTAGCTGTTTTGCTACAGGAGAGCGGTGTACCTTGTGTTCTGCAGATTGAATACTATTGAAGTGAATAGGACTCAGCCTGCAGTACCAATCTAGGCCACTGTGCAATGTATAGAGCTCTCTACACTCTACAACAAAACAGTTAGAAATGGCACAACCCCTTTAAAGGGAACCTGTCATGTTAAATAATAGTGTCTGATCTGCAAGACATGATTGTATCTTAGGGCTCCTTCACACGTATACAGTATATTCCAGTTCCCCAGTCTGTAGAGCCTTGGAACATAATGCAATCACAAATATCACACAATCAGAAATTGTTATTGAAACCAATTACAAAAGGTCTTCATTTCCAAAAACACACTGATTAAAAAAGAGGAGTGCAAAGGGTTGCATAGCCTTTAAGAACTTGTTATAAGGAGACCGTAGAAAATGCAACCTCTAAATTCTGTGCTCCCCCCCCCCCCCCCACACCGTCACCCTCGAAAAAGAAGACCAGCTATGTTGCACCCATTATCAGTGCAACAATATCCCATTAACGGCACAATTATGTCCTCATAAGTATCAGAGGGCTCCTCTAAATTCTATCAACCAGAATATCCTCCTGTAGATGGTGTCAGCAAATAAAGTGCCAGTATAAATAATTCTAGCAAGAGAAAGTCCTGGTTAATGCTGTTTTCAGGAGAGCCCATACAGATGTAGCAAAGCGTAACTTGACTTTTATTAGCACTTTCTGTGCAGCCATTTGTTTACCCTTCCAATTGCTTTATAATGGCTTTTGTTGTGTTAACATACTGATAAGTTTTGAATATTTACAATAACTTGTTGCAGAAAGTTATCACAGTCAACTTAAATGTTGCTACATCGGTACCAATAATTCAAGAGTTCTACCATAAATAATGCAGGCAGATAAAAGATGCCTGCACAAAAGAACTAAAAAAGGGTTCACACCAAGACAAAATTTTCCAAGATAGACCACACCAACAAACATAAAAGGCAAGAGTATCTCTAGCAATTTTTGAGGGTGTGGACCCTGCTTACAAACAAGCAAACATCCTGACAAGCAACAGCCCTGCATCTTGTACCTAAGGGCCTAGTCCATCCTCAGATGGAAAATAGGAAAGAGGACAGAACTAAACAGATGTAAAATAAGCCACATAGACACTCAACATACAATTGTCATATATGCACCCCACGCACCAAACAAGACATGGGTTCAGACATCTGCATACCAACAGATGAAAGGGATACACGACAAATGAAAGGAACACATTCATATCAGGCATCTGCATACCTACAGATGGAAGGGATACATTCAGACTAGGAGTTCACACAATAGTGAACAGTGAGGCATTAAGGTATCCGCACACCGATGGATGGTGGGATATATTCAGACCAGACTAGGCATCTGCATACCTATCAAGTGAGGTGGTTCTGGTGTCCGTACACCTATCAATGGAGGAGGTTAAGACATCCACACAACTATTGATGAAGGATATTCAGGCATCCTACAGACAGAGGGGGTACAGGCATCTGAACACCTACAGATGGAGGCGGTACAGGCGTCCGCACACCTACAGATGGAGGAGGGGTAGGTGTCCACACACCTATGGACAGTTGGGGTTCAGGTGTCCACACACCTATCGACGGAGGGGGTTCAGATGTCCGCACACCTTTCGACTGAGGGGGGTGCAGGCATCCGCACACCCATAGATGGAGGAGGGTGCAGGCATCTGCACACCTATCGACGGAGGGGGTTGAGGCGTCCGCACAACTATCGATGGAAGGGGTGCAGGCATCCGCAAATCTATCGATGGAGGAGCGCAAACAACACCAAACAGAATATAGAGTCCAGAGTCAAACACTAATAGACAAGACCTATTTGATACAACATAGACCTAGACTCACACACCAAACTGGATCCAGACAGAGAGCCACACAAACAGCTAGACTACAGAATGAACCATACCCAGGTTAAATATACTCACAGCATGACTGATTGGCCAACCAGGTGACCCCCCCCCCCTGTCATCTAATCAGTCTATACACCATAAGACATGTTACAGCAGAGTGGAGAGGCAGGCTCCACTGAGAGATTTCCAACGGAGAATGTCACAGGGACCTTTTGCGGCAACAAGTAAGAGTCAAACAGAGAGGCACAGCCATGCGGACCAGACTGATGTAGTAACACCACCCTGGTTCCACTATGTTTGATGAATCACACACTATAAAGACCCATTTACACTGGACGAATGTTGGGCAAACAATGCCAGCGATACTCGCTCCTGTGTAACAGCATGGGAGCAAGTATGTGCAGGGACGAGTGTCAGGCATCGTTTTTCCCAACATTCGTCCAGTGTAAATTGGCCTTTAATCAAATCTTCTCATAATAAGCTTGCCTGCATGTCGATAGGTGTTAGCTGATTATGTGCTTTGTATAAGGTGTAAGCTTACCTGCCAACAGTCTCATACTTCATGTAACTGTCCCTTCACCAGGAAAGGAGCCGAGTTTGGAGGCATTCTTGGGTAGAATAAAGCAAAGCTTAATTGCAATTTACGATTAAGATTTTGAGAGGGATATGCTGTATACACTACTGATAAGCCATGGCATTAAAACCGCTGATAGGTGAAATGAATATCTCTCACCAGGGGGTGGGATATATAAGGCAACAAGTACAGAGTCAGTTCTTGAAATTAATGTGTTGCAAGCAGGTAAAATAGAAAATGTAAAAGTCTAACGAACTTTGACGAGAGCCTAATTATGATGGCTATACAAGTAGATCAGAGCATCTTCAAGGCCTTGTTGGATGCTCCCAAAATGCAGTGGTTAGCACCTATCAAAAATCGTCCAAAAAAAGCAATTGGCGAACAGGCAATAGGGTCATGGGTGCCTAAGGCACCTGATACATGTGAGGAGTGAAGGCTAGCCTCTCTGGTACAATCTTACAGAAGATCTACGGTCGCTGCTGGCTGTGATAGAAAGGTATCAGAATACACAGGTCATCGCAACTTGCTGTGCATAGTGCTGGGTAGCTACACATCTGTCAGAATGTCCATGCTGTCTGTCATCAATTATGCCTGCAATGGGCATGTGAGCATAAGAATCAGTTCAAGGAGAAATGGAAGAAGGTGGCCTAGTCTGAAGAATCATCTTTTCTTTTACATCATGTGGACCTTCAGGTGTATGTGCATCACTTACCTGGAGAAGAGATGGCAATAGGATATACTATGGGAAGAAGACAAGCCATTGGAGGCACATACCACTTTGACATATACCACCTACCTAAACATCCTTCAAATCTCCAGATGTCAATTTGATCAAGTATCTGTGGGATGTGCTAGATAATAAATCTGATCCATGGAGGCCACAACTTTCAGGACTTAAAAATTTTCACTGCACTTTGAGACAATCCCCCAAAGCTGCAATCCATAATGATTTTAAGGGAAATTTCTCAATTAACAATGTATTCGATCGTCTTATGGCCAAAAATTACTCCATCCCACCCCTGCTATACTAAAGTGAAGCTGTAACCAGCTAATATTGTGTGTTTTCTGTGGGTAACACTGAAGTTTTGTTGTAATTAACTTTACTTCATGCAAGGTTGGTGTTTTATTCATGGTGCCGGGGTGAAGTGAAAACCTCATGCAGTAGAAGCGGGAATGGAGTTTAGAGAGAGTCATATAAGATGTGACATCAGGTCATATATTGAGAGAGTCGGCACCAGCCATTGACCAAGCTGTAAGTGAGGAAGGCTTTATAGGGCGGTGCCAGTTGAGATAGATGGAGTGAAATCCATGGAGACTTTGTCAGATCTGCTGTGAATACTGAAAGGTGCTAAAGCGGACAAAGTGAGCTCGGATAACAGAAGAGTGAGTGGAAGATTTACATGGCTGCTTCCTTCCTGCTGCCATATCATTACCTGATAGAAAAAGTGTTGGAGAGCAAATACCAACCACCAGCCATGTTATGGTAAAACTGTTTAAGATCTCACATCTGCAAAGTCTGAATTTTGTAAGTAAAGTTGTGTTGCAAGTACCTCAATATCCAGTGTCGTCATGTTATGCCAAGACGACTGCAGTTATTTTTAATGTAGGCCCAGGCTCATCTTGTACTCAATCAATTTCACAACTCTGTGCTCAATGTATCCTACCATATGGCGTCCCCACAAAAGGCTTAATAACATACTGCATATGCACTTACACACTTGTACACTATAGCAACAAGTTCAATTTGGCTGCCTGTCAAATATAGAATTCAATTCAAACTCACTACCTTCATCCATGAAGCTCTGCATAGCACTGCGCCGCACTGCATTGCCTCCCTCATCTCAATCCACCACCCAGTCCCCACCCTCTGCTCAGCTAATGAAATCAGATTAAGTGCCCCTTTAATTCGAACCTCTCATTCCCGCCTTCAAGACTTCTCCAGAGCAGCATCAGTCCTCTGGAACACACTACCCAAAACTATCCGGGCAATCCCCAACACACAAAACCTCAGGTGTGCTCTATGAACGCACCTCTTCAGGCAGGTATACCATATCCCCTAAACCAAACCCCTCTTTACTCCACCTGATAACATGCTCCTACGGACTGCAATCCCTGCTAGCCGTAATCAACCACCCCCTACAGTCATACCGATTCAGCCATCCCACGGCTAAAGTCCGACCATTGTCTATGTGCATATCATCCCACACTCTCCACCTCGCCATACAGTGCACATCTCCAGCCCCTTTAACTTGTATCACCTTCTGTATCACCCCATTATCTGTAGTATGTAAGCTCATTAGAGCAGGATCCTCACCCCTACTGTTTCCAGCAATCAATTACTACATGTGACAGTGTTTTTTCTATCTTTGTTTCTTGTATCTGTTCTCCAGTGTTTTCTAAGCACTGTGGAATATGCTGGCGCTATATAAATAAAGATTATTATTACATATACTTAATTACCTATATACATCTACACCCACACTATGGCAAAGGACGGTTTAACATCTGCATTGGAACCTCCAACTGGGCGCTCTGTCCTAGATGTAGCTCAAAATACTGGAAGAAAAAAGCGCAGCATGCGACAACTTTTCTTCCGTCCAAGAGCTGGAGAGCTGGGTGGAAAGTGGATGGATGGCATTATAGTCAATGGGGCCCATCCAACGCTGTTCGGTTCCAGCCAGAGAGGGAGCCGTTCGGTCGCAGGGATTTCCCCTTCCTCCTCCCCGAATGAAGCAGGGACGCAGAACCCCCAGTGCAGATGTGAAACCACGCTAAGTTCACACTGCACATATAGTGTATATGCAGCTTAAGCACTGGCAATCTTCTCACTGCATACACCAAATGTATCTACTGACCTAACAAATGCCGAAGAAGTCATAGCAGCCTATGCAAATTGTGGCCTACAGTGATGTACATTATAGCATGGCTTTACATGTGCCAGGAGGAAACTAGCTAAACAGATGTACATACAATTACATCTACATTTGCATACTTTGAAAGACCATTTTCTGCTCTTCCTGCTTTGCTAGCAGTGATTGCATAGAAAGACGAAAGGGTGGAGCTGCATTTTGTAATGTTTGGATGGATTGAGCAACAGTGCAGAAGATAAAGGAATACATACAGTATCTATGCCCTGCGAATAAGAGCAGCAATACACACGAAAGCACATGCTAGACATTAGTCAATGGCTTAAAACTAAGTGCATTTTTTACACAATTTTGTATTACTCTAGTAAACCTATATTAAAAAACGAAAACACTTGTCTTAAAATTCTGCCGTTTTGTGTATACAGCCCCTATTCAGACCAATGTGTCCACATGGTTATATACTACAAACCAACTGTGTGCTGTGTGATCCTGTAGTCCTATCTTGCTCTCTTTCATGTTGTGCAGGGGTGAGCATGTTTGCACATAGACTCATGTGAAGCCCCCCCTAAAGGGCAGTAAGGTGCAGTGGACAACAGTGGCGTAACTTGAAGCTTCTGGGCCCCAGTGCAAAATCTGTAACAGGGCCCCCAACTATAATGGTTTATTCATAGTACTGTGCTCCCTATATGGAGAAGAGAGGCCTTATGGGCCCCTCAAGGCTCCTGGGCCAGGGTGCCACTGCATTCCCTGTACCCCCTATAGTTACGACCCTGGTGGACAATAAATGTGCCATTATATCACAGTACAGAATATAGAAGGAATGTTCCTGTGATCACTCTGTATAAATCTGTTGGCTTTATATTAGATCACGCTGACTATCATCAACCTAATAAGTCTTCAACAATGTTTTGCAAAGATTTACATGGAAAGGTTCCAAGGCAGGAGACAAGAATTTGGCTACGAGCCTGGAAGTTGTATTTGCATATATCCAACTATGTAAGCTATAAGGAAGTGCATGTTGCTATGTATAGAGTAGAGTCTGCATTCTTTTCCATAGTGCTCATAAAGTTACTAGCCCCACATACCAAGAATCTCTCAACCGAGTTAATATAAAGCTCAATCAGCATGAAGTACTTGTCAAAAACTACGTGCAAACCAGCTACCGCTCACCTTATTCACACACAAAACCGAGACAACTAAGAAGAAGTTAGAAATAATATAACATTTTATGTCACACCACTCATAACAACCGTGTAGAACCCCATATACAGTGCCAACCAGAGCTGACCCTCATGACTAGTACCAGTGAGAGAGTGAAGCCGGGAATAGTTTAAGGTGGAGCTCCCCCATTACCAATGCCAAAATGCCGTAATATTACATGTTTCCCCATAATAAGTAGTGTCGCACAGGAAGCCCTGTCAGGACGTGATTAATGAGCAGTCAGTAAAGGGATCCCTCATGTTACAATGGCCTCAGGATGCAATATTTTCAGCATACAATGGTCTTTCCCAGCCATTGTAACTTAAAACCTGATTCAGCATACAATGTCTCCAGATCAGTGGCACGTGCACTTTACTGGCAAATCCAGCCAATCAGCACGGGCATTTCACCGGTAAATGCACATAGTACTGAAGGGTCTATCTAGTAACGCCTTTCTACAATATGGAGTGCTACTAAATTATCAGTGCTGCCCTTTACCTGTGCCAGGATGAGCGGCTCCATATTACTGTATGTTTTTGATTCACTGTATATTCTGTCCCGACCCCTGAAGAAGCTCCTGTCCTCTACACAGAAAGTGATTTACAGCTTCCAGCAGCTCTTTCTGACTGTTATATGTAAAGACTTGCTTTATCTGTATTTCTTATGTTCCCTTTTCTTTAAACTTTATTTCGTATTGCTTTCGGTGAACATTTTGGAGGCTTTGGGACCAATTCCCAGTTTTCCATAGAGTTATTGCATCAATATGCAATATTTTGAACATACAATGGTTGTCCTGGAGCCAGTTAATATTGTATATTTAGGGACCACTGTAGTTGGATGCTCACATGCTACTTCCTTTCTCGGAGCTGGTATCATTAGTGTCTAGTGAATGCTTACATTTCCCAATATTTTGTTTCTTAATTTGGGTCGTAAATCTGGCACCAGTGGTATTTTCTATTCATCTCATCTGAAGAACTGTATAAGCAAATATAGAAGACAAGCAACTGCGGTATCCACTGGGAGTCAGGCAGCAGAGGAGACAATGTGATATGCTTGAAGATCCTTGTACCCTGAGCTACCATGCACCATGTATAATACTGCTGTCATCACATGCGGTTTACATGTCTTTAAAGGGAACCTGTCACATCAAACATGGTGTATGATCCTCCAGCTTCTTGTTATAGAAGAGACTTGCTGAAAATACTGATATATACAATTGTTAACAAAAGCAAGCATCTAAAAGGAGTTGTCAGAATTGAATGAAACTTTCTCTGTGTGATTGTAACGTTGATATAAGTAGGTGATTACAATATCAGAGCAAAGGGATAATTTATTGCAGAAAATGGAATACTTGAAGGGAGGCTCTAGTACCCTGTTGTACAACCCTCTAGCTTGGATAAAAGATGTGATACAGGGGGAATGGAGGCTCTAGCACCCTGTTGTACCGCCTCTAGCTTGGGAGCAAGATGTAATACCGGCGGGCATGGAGGGATACAGGTTCCATATGGTGCCCTACTGCATATCAGTCCACATTTGAAGTAGCTGAGCCTCTAGATCTTGTAAACTCATAATCTGTCGAAATTGGCATCCCAAATAGTTCCATACATGTTCTATTGGCTATAAACCTGGCAACCGGGCAGGCCATAGAAGTGTGGCAATGTTGTGGAGACATTCCTCTGATACCCTTGTGTGTGGCCGAGCATTATTCTTCTGGAAAATGCCTCTTGGAAGCAGCCATAAGAGGAACACATGTGGCTGCAGAATGTCCGGAACATATCGCTGAGCTGTTGTTGTCCTTCCTACCACTACTAGGGGTGACCAACTGTCATAAGCAATAGCTCCCTAGACCACTACAACAACAGTGGGGGCAGTGTGCTGCTCCACAGCAAAGTCAGAATGGAGTGCCTAGGTCTCCAGACATGAACATGGCCGTCATAAGTGCCCAAACTAAACCTGGATTTGTCGCTGAACACAAACTGGTTCCACTTCATAGCAGTCCAGTTTCATTGTTCATGGCACCATTGTAAACAAAGTCAATGGTAGGTGGGTGTCAAAGGCCATACATGTAATCGGCACTGTGAGACCAAATGTCCTTCAGCCAAGCACCTGGAAATGGTTCCGACAGACACAAGGGCCTGTAACGATGCTGCCACCTGTCTCTGGATAGTGGACAATAAAACAGTTTGAGCTGCTCATGCTTGTCAGACAATTAGACAATCTTCTGTACTGGTGGTCTGTCAAGAGCATCCTGAACATTGTGGATGGGCAAAGCATACAATTCAGTAAGTGCTCTCAATTTTCATAGCTGCCTTTATACAACACCATTCAAAGTTACTTGCGTGTCTCTGGACAGCCAGATCTCTACGAGTATTACCTGCTATGAAATCATGCTGAGCAAACACTATCTACGGCAAGCTACGTGAATGTACTTCAGATCCTCATCAGCATAATTACACTATAGTACAGTCCTCAACTGCATTATTTTGTATATATTATTGTATATGTATGCATTGGTCAGCTATAACATTACTGATAGCTAACATGAATAACTTTATCACTTTACAATAGCACATATCAATGGGTGGAATATATTAGGCAGGAAGAGTCAATCCTTAAAGGAGATGTCCCGCGCCGAAACGGGTTTTTTTTTTTTTTAAACCCCCCCCCCCCGTTCGGCGCGAGACAACCCCGATGCAGGGGTTAAAAAAACCACCCGCGCAGCGCTTACCTGAATCCCGGCGGTCCGGCGTCTTCATACTCACCTGCTGAAGATGGCCGCCGGGATCCTCTGTCTTCATGGACCGCAGGGCTTCTGTGCGGTCCATTGCCGATTCCAGCCTCCTGATTGGCTGGAATCGGCACGTGACGGGGCGGAGCTACACGGAGCCCCATAGAGAAGAGGAGAAGACCCGGACTGCGCAAGCGCGGCTAATTTGGCCATCGGAGGGCGAAAATTAGTCGGCACCATGGAGACGAGGACGCCAGCAACGGAGCAGGTAAGTATAAAACTTTTTATAACTTCTGTATGGCTCATAATTAATGCACAATGTACATTACAAAGTGCATTATTATGGCCATGCAGAAGTGTATAGACCCACTTGCTGCCTCGGGACAACCCCTTTAAAGCTGATGCATTGAAGTAGGGAAAATGGGCAAGTGTGAAATTATGTCTAAATGATTGGGTCATCCCACAAAAAAGCTATTTTAGCAGGAATTGCTGAAAAAGTTAATACTGACTATGATAGAAAGGTGTTGAGCGCATGGCATAGAAGCTTTTGGTAGATAGATAGATAGATAGATAGATAGATAGATAGATAGACACATAAACAGAGTCTTCTGTAGGTATTTTGCTGTTACCCTTCGTTTTTTTGTCATCTCTTTCAGGATTTCCTTTTGTGCTCTTGGAGTGATCTTAACAGGTCACCCTTTCCTACGGAGAACAGACACTTGAATATAGTGTGCTGTGTTATCAGCTTCCTCACTTCATATATCTCACGATCCACTGCTTGCTCAAGTGGGTTCACCTGCCCTCGGTCCTGGGCTTTAAACAACAAAAAATTCCATGCAGGAAAAAGTGTAATCCACGCTTGCTTGCAGAGTAAAATTTGTAATCTTCTTTTATTTAGTCATATTTAAAATTGCCAGGTGTACATATCTCTAATCAGACGCGTATCGGCTGCACAGAGCCTTCGTCAGTGGTACGGAGAGTAGCAAACATCCTGAAGATTCTCCATTTGTAGGTAATTTGTGTAACTGTGGATTGATGCACACTCAGGTCCTTATTAATGTTTTTATAGCCTTTTTCAGCTTTATGTATCTCTATAAAATGTATTCTGAGGTCTTCTGAAAGTTGTTTTCATGATTCACACTAACCAGTCTTTCTTGAGAAGAACAGATTTGTCAGTAACTAGGGTAAGTGTGACTTTATTTAATGAGGAAAGCACCTATGAACCCCACACTTCTTATTTCATCTCCTTGATTAAAACACCTTTTGCCAATTAGCTCTTGGAGAAGTCATTAACACAGAGGTTTACTTACTTTTTCTTCCTGCCCTGTGGATAATTAATCAATGTACTCAATTAAAGTACATTGTATCAATGTACTCAATTATTTGTTAAGAGTATGCTAACCTAGAATTATGACTTAAATAGTGTTTCCATGAAAATAAGACCTACCCCTAAAATAAGTCCTGTCCAGATTTTTGGCTATTTTCAGGGAGGGGGGGGGGCACTTGAAATATAAGCCCTACCCCCCAAAAAAACCCTAGGTATACTACATAAAAAAAATAAATGACTAATTTACCTAGCAGCCGTGGTCCGGGTCCCTCCCGCTACCCACCAAATTTCCGTAGCTCTGCCGCGCGTCCTACATTCCTTAGGCCACCGACAGAACATCACTTGCTGGTTACAGGATTCATAAATCCCAACTCCCGGAAGTGATGGCTCTAATTGGTTCAGCAAGCGCTGCTTTCAATCAATGCAGGGCTCACTGAACCAACGCAACGGCATTGATTGGCTGAGAGCAGTGCTCACTAAGCCAATCAGAGCCATCGCTTCATGGAGGCCGGATTTATGAATCCAGCGATCAGGAAGTGATGGTCTATTGTCGGTCAAGGAGTGCAGGATGCACGGCGAAGCTGTAGAAACTCAGAAACCAGCGGGAGGAACCCGGAACACGGCTGCTAAGCAAGTAAAATAAACCATTCGCCGAAAATAAGACCTAGTGACTCTTTTGGGGCAAAAATTATTATAAGACAGGGTCCTTTTTTCTGGGAAACACGGGAGATAGATAGATAGATAGATAGATAGATAGATAGATAGGTAGGTAGATAGATAGATAGATAGATAGATAGATAGATAGATAGATAGATAGATAGATAGATAGATATGAGAGATAGATAGATATGAGAGATAGATAGATAGATAGATAGATAGATAGATAGATAGATAGATAGATAGATAGATATAAGATAGACAGGTAGATAGATAGATAGATAGATAGATAGATAGATAGATAGATAGATAGATAGATAGATAGATAGATAGATAGATATGAGAGATAGATAGATAGATAGATATAAGATAGACAGGTAGATAGATAGATAGATAGATAGATAGATAGATAGATAGATAGATAGATAGATAGATAGATAGATAGATAGATAGGAGAGAGATAGAATTAATAGTTTGGGCATTAATGATGGTACCATAGCAGCATATCCATAACTGAGTCCATGGCAAGTAATCATGGATTATAAATAATTTAATTAATGCAAATGTGCTCACTATTAATTATTACTCATTAAGGAGGTGCCTTTATCAATAAACATGATCTGTGTGGTTAGCGACACACTAGGGTGGATAATGCTGTATACAGAAGAGCCCGGTGCATTTCATTCCTAGTAATCATCCTAACAAAACTTACAAATTGGGTCAGAAGCAGTAAGATTCATGAGAACATACGGAGCCTCTGTAAGACTATATCTGATCTTTATAACATGACATGCACTGTGGTTGTTAATTCAGTCAGCAGCACATTACTTCTCACAGACATATTGTATTGAACGGCACCAGAAGATCAAAAGATGAAAAACAACAACATAAAACTACCCTAGGCGATGTCTCACTGCAACTTTCTTCGCTTGCAAAGAAAAATCATCTCTGCCAAGTAGTAGTGCATTAGGTGATAAATGTAAAAACACAATACACCAAAACATTAACGGCTTTTAATATGGAAACATGTCTATTTTGCATCCATCTGAGTGTATGATACAGCCAGCATCTGAATTGGAAATGCTCCTGGCAAAGGACTCTGAGACTTATCTACCAATGTGAGCGCCATCAGGTCTTCATTGGTATATGCTAAATAGGAACATACTTATTTCATATAAACAGGTGCAATGGGCATTTTTGTCATTTCATTCTGGGATTTCCATGTTGCCTATTCGTGTTTAGTAGAGATGAGCGAGCACGCTCGAATAAGGCAGTTACTCGTAACTGCATATTGGCCCCCCGCCCTCGCCGCCCCTCGGACGAGAATGCAGTTACTCGAGAAGAGCGATGCTCGCTCGAGTAACTGCCTCATCAGAGCGTGCTCGCTCATCTCTAGTGTTGAGAAAACTGAACCATGCTTTGGATATAACTTTGCTAAAGGTTCGGTTTGTCATGAACCGAAAAAATAAAGTGTTAACAAAGTTCTAACCAAAACAGGGTTCAACTTATTTGGTTCGCTAAACACAGGAGTACAACACTGTCCAAGGCTTCATTCACACGACCGCATGAACAGCAACGTTTTTACAGCTGACCGAGGGGCAAATATACGGCGAGTAAATACGTTGGACCATCAAAAATGAAATATACGTGACCGAAATACGGAAGGCGTATCTACGGTGGCTAAAAAGATAGTTCTGGAACTATCTTTTGCCTGAAATACGGCGGCAGCTCCCATAGACTCCTATGGGAGCTGAAAAAAAGGGAAGGGGAAGCATTTTAGCAACGTTCAACCCTGCGAAAAGCTTACAGGTGCCGCTATATAGGCATTGGAAGACATCCCGAGGATTTTTGCTGAGCGAGGGTTTTCGGGGTGCAACGTATTTTTTTGCTCCCGGTTATGTGAATGGGTGAGAAAATGCTGTCTGTGATCATGAAAAAAACGCATACGCTCGTGTGAAAGAGCCCTAAGAGACATAAAAAACCCTGTATTATACTGGCTGCTAGTGTCATACACCAGTTTTAGGGGTTTTGGCGAACTTGTCATTCGATTCAAACTAATTTGGATCAAATTGAACTTTCTGCAAGAGTTTGGCAAGCCAGACGGAAACACTTTTCAAAAGTTTACTCATCACTATTGCATATTACTTGATTTTTTTATACTAAATATTGCACCTTTAATAAGGACAGAGATTGCATTAACCTGTTGTCTAAGTCTCTGTTCACACTTTATCCAACTGGGTTTCTTATGTTTTGATGAGCAGAGTAATTTAGTCCGCTGATCTGTCTTACACCTAAAAGAACCATTATAGGTCAATGATACTTTTAATAGATCACCAGAGAACCAGATGATCCAAGAAATGGTCCAAGAAAGTCAGACCAGCGTTGCGCTTGTAAAACAATGATTTTTCTTGTGATCGCGATGCATTTTGCAAAAAAATCCCAAACTCACCGCATCGCTGCAGATACAATTTTCACAAATCACATGTTATTTCAATAGTAAAAATAGAAAAAATGCATCGTACATGCATGGAACTCACGTTTACATACTAGTGCAACGTGTATTTTTTCTCCTATAGCAACTTATGGTGGATTACAGAGCAGAATCACCCAAAAATATCCATTGGTCTAAGGGAAAATTGCTCTTATAAATAAGAACATTGAAATTAATGTGTTATTTTTATGTGTATTTTCTGTCCATCTTGCTATTGGACAGAACTCGCTAGAGAAGCTCGCCGTGTAAATATAGCCAAATAGTAGGGCTGAATTTTGTAACAATAAGATGGTTGAAAGAACAAATATATGAAGCAGATATCTATACCAATATGAAACAGGAATGCAAGACTAGGAACTCACCAATAGATAACAGGAAGGGAATGGTTATGCTAATTGGATGATGATGATGATGTTGATGATGACACTCAGATAATGGAGCAGATGGCTGAGGGAAACAGTAATAGCAACCTGACAATAACTGCCCTTAATACTGGCTCTTTCTAAGTCTCTTTCTAATCTGTATCTGACACTGACCCTAACACCGGACACCACTGTCCCTAAATAACCCTCAGCTATGCTAATGAAAAATCTATCTCAAACACTGTTCCTGAAAAACAGCGAAAGGGCAGCACAACCTAGAGACAAAAAGCCAAACAAAACAAAGCTGAACTTTGAAACAAGTGTATGCAGATACAATAAGGAAGAAGCATAAAAAAACATAAGCCTAGAAAGCAAGGACTTGATTAGACATAACCACAGGAACAAGGTAAGCTAGAATAAGAAACTTGAAGTAAACAAAAACTACTAGATGTAAAAGCACATATTTTCTGCTACAACCAGCTACACACTGCAGAAGCCAGGGATATTTAAAGAAAGGCTAGTGAAGGAGGTGTTACTCCCCAAACAAGACTAAGCTGAGGAGTGAGGTCAGATGACCCACTCTAATGGATCAGCTGTGAAGCAGTTAAATAGCAACTGCCCCAACAACAAGCTAAAAGAAAGGAGCTGATTAAGAGTCTTCTGAGAAGATCGCTCTCCATGGATAGTCCGGTTCCTGCTTACTCACAGATTGTTGATTTTCATTCCATTCAAGAGACAGCCTCTCTTAAAGGAACATCAAAAGAGCACGTGCCCAGTGGAATGTCTCGTAGGCACATATTAAAAGGAATCGTAGATAAAAGCAAAGAAAAACCGATGGATCTCATAAGAACCGTCTCGACATATTCAGTGGCCACCGATACCCATCTTGACAAGGACATTCGCGTAAAGACTGAGCCCAATAGCCCTGCTTCAGAACCTTCAGAGATACTTCGGGTAACAGTGGGAGATCAAGCACAAAGTAGAACTGTCACTCCAGATCACGAGATCCCTGTAAGTAGGTTTAATAAAAGAAAGTTTCCAGCCGATAGAAGACCGCTACCTAGAAGAATACGAATGAAAGAACCTATTCCTCCAGAGTTTGATGGTAGCATGGGGGAAGGTGCTGCCGCTGTCGATCATTTTTCCGATTCTGATGATAGCCACGAAATGAGTATTGCGTTGCCAGAAATCCACCACGACAAAAAATTCAAATGCAAACATTGCCTTAAAATTTTTCGCTCAACCGCCGGTCTTAATCGTCACATGAACATGTACCACAATCCGGAGAAACCTTATTCTTGTGACATTTGCTTCAAAAGGTTCCATACAAACTTTAAAGTGTGGATCTATTGTCAGACGCAGCAGGGCATCGTGAAAAACCCATCACCCGCTTCCAGCACACAAGCTGTTTTAGATGAAAAATTCCAAAGGAAGTTAATAGACATTGTAAGAGAAAGGGAAATCAAAAAAGCACTTATCTATAAACTGAGAAGAGGCAAACCAGGCTTTCCGGGATCAGCAAGTAGCCAAGCACAAGCCCTGAAACGAAGCCTCAGGTCAAGAACCAAATCTGCTTATACCTGCAACTATTGCGGGAAGTCTTATCGGTTCTTATCTCAGTTTAAGCAGCACTGCAAAATGCATCCAGGGGAGAAGTCTTCATACGGCAGCAGACATCTTAGACCTAAAGCTGCATCCCCTCCAAAGAGTCCTGAAGATAGTAAAGAGATATTTAGATGCAGGCACTGCAATTTAAAGCTGTCCTCCTTTCTTGAACAGGGAAACCATGAGAGGATGTGCCGAAATGCAACTCTGTGTCCATACTGTAGCCTTCGATTTGCTACTCCAGAACTTAAGAATGAACATGACCCAAAGTGCGAGTATAAGAAACTTACGTGTCTGGAGTGCATGAGAACTTTTAAATCGTCTTTCAGTATTTGGCGTCATCAAGTGGAAGTTCACAACCAAAACACAATGGCTCCAACCGAAAACTTTTCATTACCGATGCTTGACCACAACGGGGACATGAACAGTACACAGAGGGTGCAGTCTTTATCGGAACCTAGCAAGGGGTCAAGCTTTCTTACACCTAAGGATGACGGTGTGTATAGTGACTCTTCGGAACATATGAACTTCGATTCAGAGGAGTCAAACTGTCTCCCCGAAGATCTTAGCGTTTCCAAGCAATTCGACGTGAAGATCAAGGAAGAACTTACGGATGAAATGGAAGATGGCTCTGAAGCGCTATACAGCCATAAAGATGATGAGCCCACCTCAGAACGGGGTGTGTGGTCATGTGAAAAATGCGGTAAAATGTTTACAGTTCACAAGCAACTAGAACGTCATCAAGAACTATTGTGTTCAATCAAGCCTTTCATTTGTCACATATGCAACAAAGCCTTCCGAACGAATTTTCGTCTCTGGAGTCACTTTCAATCACATATGGCACAAGGAGAAGAATCTGCTTTCAAGGAACCAGAAGGTGGTGCTCCTGTAAGCTCCCCATCACCACCTCCTCCACCGCCGCCACCACCACCCCCTCCTCCTCCTCCTCCACCACCACCACCTACAACACTGCCACCCCCTCCGCCACTCAAAATGCAGTCCATAGAACCAGAAAGACGTAAAACCGTTCCAAACAAGCCAAGTTCCACAGAAAAAATGTTTGCTCCCCAGGAATCGGATACTCTTTTCTACCATGCTCCGCCTCTGTCGGCCATTACATTCAAGAGACAGTTTATGTGTAAACTGTGTCACAGGACCTTTAAAACGGCCTTCAGTTTATGGAGTCATGAGCAGACACACAACTGAGTTTATGGTGCTAGAATAAAGTAATTCATATATATATTATACTTTTTTTTTTTAATGATTTCTGCTGATCATAACATGTAGAGATATCATAGATCCTTTAAAAATGGAAGGCATAACACCAGTACCTTTCACTGGAATACCGCAATCACAAGCAGGAACATAATAGAGAAGTACAAAGGGAGGTGAAAGGAAATTCTCTACAGTATGAGTACCATCAGCAGAATACAGGCAGTGTTAATACAGCCTGCATCTTATGGGGAGCAGCACAGCTGTGTCCTAAAATCCTAGATAGATTAAAGTGATTTGAAGCGTGCGTGTCACTTTAAGGATGTTGAAACGTCATACATATAGAGCCCCATGGTGTATGTGAAAGCACAGTTTATAACTTTATCCTTTGTGTAATCAGAAAGATAGCAACTGAAGTACGGTATGATACAATATATGATAGAAGATGATAAAGAATGTAGCAATGATAGCTTTGGTTGGACAAAAGGTAAAAGCAGATTTCATGAAAATATTCTGCACTTTGCAAATATAGCAAGAAACTGAAAAAAGGCTATAGAAATACAGATATGTACTTGAGATTTATTAATCATTGAGTTGTGTAAAAAGCCGTGCATTCATCTGGTTGCTGAAATTTTGAAAGCTGTAGGACAATAATTTCCAGGCATAAAGCTATGATTATACGATAAGTAGAGACAGACAATAGGCGGCAGTGTAACTGACATCAGCTTTCATTAATATCACTTAACCAAATATTTGAAACGCCATAAGATTTGTTAGAAACATTGGATCTGGAATGCTAATGTTAGAGTGGCTGTTCGGTCCTGTACAAAGATGGCCACACCAGTTCAATGACTATCTGATGTTCACTGTGTATTAGGCCGCCTACCCACGGCTGGTGACCACGTGTATCCGCTTTTGCTGCACTGCGGATGACCATTGGTCATGTGCAGTACAGATTTTTTCTTTTAATGTTTGTTATGTCCATGCCGGGGCTAGGCGATGATGCGGGTGCCCACAGCCTATCCACAATGTCAACTGCAGATGGGCTGCAGGTTGGACAGCTTCCATTGACTTCAATGGAAGCTTTTCATGCGGTGTCCGCTTTAAAGTATAGCATCTTGCAATTTTTCCTCCGTTCGCGGAAATCTCAATTCATTTCAGCCAGTGTGAAGGTAAAAGCGAGTTTACATAGCATGCTTTTAAAGGTATTTGCTATGGATCCTTTGTGCGGCCGCTGATTCCACAGCAAACATCAGTTCATGTGCAGGCCTTAGTATGTATCATTAGTCTAAATCACAACAAGATCCTTTGATGGCTACGTGCTGCCCAAGTGATCAACACTGGCCAATCATAACAGCATGCAGTGCCTTAGACTACTGATGCATACTAATGCACAATGTAGTCAGAGAACTGGTGCGGCCATCATTGCTTCTTCAGGACCAGAGAGTTGATTTAGGCCTCTCTCATATAGGCAACATTGAAAGGCTGTGATTGGTTCATTAAGCACTGCAGTGATTGGTTCTCGAGCGCTGCGGCTCAGCCAATCAGAGCCAGCGCTTCATGGAGGCGGGGTATTTGAGCCTCTGACCAGGTAGCGCTGACTGAAAACTACAAGCAAGTGTGCCGGAGCTGCGGAGAAGAAGTGTGTCGGAGCGGACAGTGTCTGATAGTTGACGTATTGTTGTTTTTTTTAATGGCAGATGGGGCTTGTTTTATGGCTCAAACAGTAGGACTTCCTACTTTAAAAGTTGCATCGCACCGCACGAAAACTTTCGGGTGATGCGATGCAACATAAAGGAAGGCTCCATAGGGAAACATGGGCTACAAAACATAGCATAACCTGGGTATCTACTGTATATAATTATATATGAACAGCTAGTATAAGTTATAATCTCCTGTATATAGTGTTATATACCATGCAGGTATAGCCTGGGCACTCTCTCTATATATATCTGGTATAGGTTATACATCTCCCTGTATATTGTGATAAGGAACGTGCTGGCATAACTTGGGTTTTTCATGTATATAATTATATGTGTACAGCTAGTATAAGTTATACAGTTGTGATATACCGGGGTATACCAACATGGTCGATATCACTATACACAGGATGTATAACTTATACCAGTAGTAAATATTTAATTATATACAGGAGTTATCCAGATTACACGAGCATGCTTCATATTACTATATATGAGTAAACATGTATATTCCCCTATATATAATTATGTATGTACAGCTGGTATAACATATACAGCTATACATTCATTAATACACATGGTACATACTTCATTGCGCCACAGGGTCCGCTGCCTCCACTCTACTCCTCGGTAACAGTCACCGCCGGCTGGACCAATCACGTCGCTGGCAGTCCACTGATAGGCTGTAGTTATGACCAATCACAATTGCAGTCTCTCAGTGGACGGGAGGACACACACTGGGGGAGTCTGCAGCCTGTAACCCTGTACCAGTGAGACAGTATATGGCAGGAGCCCGCAGGCCCCTATTCACTAAGGGGCCAGGTCGCAATTATGACCCCTAGCGGTACTCCAATGCTTTCAGGTCAATGGCACTGGATCAGAGGCAATATGAGAGAGTGGAAACTTAGTTTTACTCACATGGCTTCCTACCCTGAAGCACTTTATAAAATGTTGGATGTTGGTAAACCTCTTTAATATGTCTTGATATGAAACTTCGAAGGAGTTGCCTATAAAAGAGACACTGCCCCTTTAATATAAAGCTTTGAGGCACTGAATAAAAAAACTTACCTTTCAAGTTCTGGATCTCCATAGAATGCAGTTGAACATTTAATTGCATAGACCGACCACCATGTCTTGTGCCTCACTTTGTAGACTCTGCCAAATCCACCTAGAGCTATAGGAGTCCAATCGTCCTCAAAATCCTCCTTCTTAAATCTAGTCAGGTTACCAATCGTTTCTCCTCCGTCCACAGCCATGATAGTGAAGTTACCTCCTCGCACATTTGTTAGGACGCCTGTGTCAGTCTGGGACTTGAATGTTCTTCTTCCTGGATTGAGAAGTGCAGAGTTACACGGAGAGGGCGGGAACCACTAATGTATAATCCAGGGGGAATCCCATCCCACAGTCACATAGTGATACTTGTAGAGGCAAGTTTTACAACTGCAGTTATGTCAGAACTATAAAAACAGAAGTTCTTCTAATGTAATCCCTGCAACACAAAAATTGTTGATTTATCATACATTTCTCTCCCGTCTCATCCAAGTTTTTTTTTTTTCTTGATTGCTTACCATGAAAAGGCAAAAGCATATTGCTAGTAATGGACTGTTCTCATTTTACATCCCTTTTTGATAGAATGTTCCGCCAAGATATGACAACAACACACCCCAAACTGGACCTACAAAGTTCAGCACTTAAAGGGGTTGTCCCGCGAAACAAAGTGGGGGTATACACTTCTGTATGGCCATATTAATGCACTTTGTAATGTACATTGTGCATTAATTATGAGCCATACAGAAGTTATTCACTTACCTGTTCCGTTGCTAGCGTCCTCGTCTCCATGGTGCCGTCTAATTTTCAGCGTCTAATCGCCCGATTAGACGCGCTTGCGCAGTCCGGTCTTCTCCCTTCTGAATGGGGCCGCTCGTGCCAGAGAGCTGCTCCTCGTAGCTCCGCCCCATCACGTGTGCCGATTCCAGCCAATCAGGAGGCTGGAATCGGCAATGGACCGCACAGAAGACCTGCGGTCCACCGAGGGTGAAGATCCCGGCGGCCATCTTCGCAAGGTAAGTAAGAAGTCACCAGAGCGCGGGGATTCGGGTAAGTACTATCCGTTTTTTTTTTTTAAACCCCTGCATCGGGGGCTATTGAAAAAAAAAAAAAAACGTTTTGGCGCGGGACAACCCCTTTAAGGCTTCTCACGTTTCTTTTTTTTCATGCATGATAATGCAGTGAGCACCAAATATGCATATGCATTAAAAATGGTGCATTTTTCATGGACCAAACTTATGACCATGTGAATCATTCCTTAAACTTCTTCCACTTCCAGATGTCTTCAAACAGCTCTGTACATTGCGCAGTGGAACTGCAGGCTGAATCCTATTGAAGTAAATGGGACTCAGACTGTAGTACCAACCCAAGCCACTGTGCAACATACAGATAGATAGATAGAAGTGGGAGAACCTCTTAAGGCTGCCTGCACATGACCGGGTCGGATTCCGCATGTGAGATCCTGCAGCGGAAATCCGACCCTGTACCCACCTGGTGACCCCACGTACCTGTCTGAATTCCTCATATTCTGTACTGTGGATGTGCGGCAGTTGCACCAGGATGTATGCGCAGTACAGATTATGCCGCGCCATCGCTAGGTGATGACGCTGATTTTTAATGATGATTGTGGAAGGGCCACGGGATAGATGCCTTCCATTGACTTCAATGGAAGCCGTCAACGCAGAATTCGCCTAAAAATAGAGCGTGCTGCGATTTTCCCCCCGTGAGCAGAAAATCACAATTGATTTCCGCTCGTGGGCAGGAAAAATGATTTTCCATAGCATGCTATAGCAGGTATTTGTGAATCCAGAGGCGGACCCCCGCTCTAGATTCTGCAATGCAAATCCGGCCGTGTGCAATCAGCCTTAACCTGATTCTCAGGATATACTGTATCCCCCGAATCCACAGTAGATACTAAAAAACCCAACGCCAGAAACTAAACACATAAAAGTTAAGATGTTGAAAATTGTGGATAGAAGTCTGATTTATGACTAAATGCAGAGTCCAGAGAGCATTACATTTAAAACAATGGGTTATGAGTGCAACTAAGTTATGTCTAGTTCCTGAGTGGAGAAAAGTAGACTATATACTAGCTAAGGAGAGGCATCAATTTAAAATCCAAGAAAACCCCTTTAAGCAGTCTGCAGTCCGTGGTGAATATTTTTTCATAATCTTCTTAAAATATACCGACTCCTAAATTTATGAAAACCAGAGCGCACCATTTGCATGAATTGTATTTGTATATTCAGTGTTTACTTTAATAAGCCAGGTCTCTATTTGGTTATGCTTGGCTGCCTTGCAGCTTCATTATACCACTTGTAAAAGGAATAGGAAATTATTGACTTAAGGGGAGTGAGATTTAGTGCCGAATATGAAACATATAGCGGAAATCGCCTGCACATTCACTTTTCATGAAGCTACAAATGGGGATGAACAATAAACAAATGCAATTCTCTGATGATATTAGCATATAGTATATACACTGAAAAATCACTGAATTACCAACACCTATTCAATAACAGGTTGGTCCACCTTTTTGAGCAATCATGGCTTTCAGACGCCAGGGAGCAGATTCCACAAGACATCCTCCATACTCAATTTGATCCATGCCCACTGCAGCAGCTCCATCAGTTGGTGCACATTTTGCAGATAAGTTGGAGCAGATCTCAAAGCCCTTTCCAGCAAATCCCAAAAATGTTCAATGGGGTTACAGTCCAGTGAATTTGGGGTCCAAAGCAGTATGGAGAATTCATTGTTGTGTTCCTTCAACCTCTCCCTAGTTATCCAAGCTCGATGACACAGAGTGCTGTCCTGTTGATCAGGGAAGATCCCTGGCCATGACATCACCACAACTGGCCTGTTGAACTCCAATGGTGCATCCATGGCATACAGCCTAATGCTGTTTAAGCCTGATGTGGGCCCATCCATCCTTATGGTATAGAAGGAAGTAGAACTTGTCACTCCAGAAAACCTTCTACCTTATGTCCAAGGTTCAATGACATCTTTCCTGGGCTTATCCAGTACTCAACTTTAGGGATCATTCACACGAGCACATTCCGTGCACATTAGCGACACATGAAAAGATCGCATTTAAATAGAACCACTGGTTTCCTGTAGAAGCATTCACACAAAGGAATTTTAGATGCGCAAAACACTCGCTCTTGCAAAAGATAGGACATATGAGTGCAAACTCGCATGTCGGCTCAGCGGTGCGCGCAAAGATAGGACATGCCCTATCTTTCCTGTGTGCTTTCCATAGGCTCCTATGGGAGTCTTGACAGCACGCACCTCAGATCGTGTGAATGGGCTACTTCAAATAGCTTGAAGTAGACCGTTCACGTGATGTTTTACAGCACTATAGCCGCGATCTTTTAACACTTGGGCTGCTGTAGTGCAATCTTTTGTCAGATATATGTCCATTGTTCCTAATGCAGTGATTGTTCAGGGTGTATAGTATAATACTTTATAAGAATTCCTCAGAAACAGTCAAATAATAGTCATATGGGCATGTAAGTAGAATAAAACTGGCCCTTCACATTCAATTAATGCTGTCCGAACGTGTCAACAAACCAATATTGCCATTAGAGACTTTCAAACTGATTTCATTGAGCAGACGTCTTTAACTTGTTTTTTATACATTTTGTTTGGCCTAGTTCTTCAAACTTTATATATTTCAAGAATGCATTCCTATTCTTTTAGAAATTTGCTGGTAGCATAGGGTTCATATACAACTTTACAGTGGTCACCTTACTCTCATGGTAAGGTTCAATATATGATCAGGTTTAGATTCAACATGGCTGACTGCAATCAATCCTGGTTGTGTTCAAAGCATTTATGCTATTTCTAATTATATTTGATCAAATGGAATTAAAAATTGAGTAAAGGAATGTTCACGTATAGAAATACATGACTGATATCTTCCAAAATATTACATAGTAACATAGTATGTTAGGCTGAAGGGAGACGGTGTCCATCTAGTTCAGCCTGTTTCCATCCCACCTTCTTGATCCAGAGGAAGGCAAAAAAAAACCCAGAGGCAGACGCCAATTTAGCCCATTTGGGGTAAAGAATTCCTTCCCGACTCCATAATAACAGTCAGAATAATCACTGGATCAGCATTTAAATATCGAACCTGAATCCAAGACCCCGATCAACAACCCTGCTGGTTATTTAATGTCTATATCCTGTAATATCATAGTGCTCTAGAAAGACATCTAGTTCCCTCTTAACCCCTTAGTGACGAAGCCTGTTTGCGCCTTAGTGATGGAGCCAAATTTTGGAAATCTGACATGCGTCGTTCAACGTAGCATAACTCCGTAAAGGCTTTACATATCCAAGTGATTCTGACAGTGTTTTTTCGCCACGTGTTGTACTTCATTTTGGTTGTAAAAAGATACCGATATAATTTGTGTATATTTATTAAAAGTACCAATATTGGAAACCTTTTGAAAAAATTGTCATTTTTTCACATTTTCAACTGTAATATCTCAAATATGTCCAAACATACTGTACAAATTTTTGATAAGATATATATTTCCATCTGTTTACTTTATTCTGAATGCACACTTGAAAAACTTTTGTGTTTTTTTTAACCATTTATAGGACGTACAAATTTAACATTACTTTTCAGCATTTTGAGGAACACTTTGCTTTCCTGCACCAAGCCAAGTTTGCAAAGGCTCATGAGTGTAAGAATAATAGATACCCCCCAAATGACCCCATTTTAAAAACTACACTCCTTAATGTATTCACTGAGGGGTGTCATGAGTATTTTGACCCTACCAGTTTTTTTCAGGAATTAATTCAATTTAGAGGAGAAAAAATAAAATTTCATATTTTTGCAAATATGTCATTTTAAAGACATATTGTTTTCCTATAGTGCCCATGAAAATGAGGATTTACACCCCAAAATGGATACCCCCTTTTCTCCCGTGTTTAGAAACATACCCATTGTGGCCCTAATCTTATGTCTGGATGCACAATGGGACCCAAAATGAAAGGAGTAGTCGGTGTCTTTCAGAACATAAATTTTGCTTGAAGGCGTTTTAGGCCCATAGCACTTTTGTAGAGCTCTTGAGCGGCCAAAACCAAAGAGAACCCCCACAAGTGACCCCATTTTGAAAACTAGACCCCTTAAGGATTTTATCTAGGGGTGTACTGCCCATTTTGACCCCACAGTTTTGAATGAATTCAAGCAAAGCAAAAGGAAAAAAATGTGATTTCCGTTTTTTTGGCAATTCTGTCGTTTTAAAAACTGCTTTTTTTGTACAGCACACACATGAATGAAGACTTGCACCCCAAAATGGATACCCTTGTTTGTCCCGTGTTCAGAGACATACCCATTGTGGCCCTAATCTTTTGTCTGGATGCACAACGGGGCGCAAAATGAAAGAAGTAGTCGGTGGCTTTCAGAACAGAAATTTAGCATGAAAGTGATTTAGGCCCCATTGCCCACTTGTAGAGCCCTTGAGCGGCCAAAACGACAGAGAACCCCCACAAATGACCCCATTTTGAAAACTAGATCCCTTAACAAATTCATCTAGGGGTGTACTGTGTATTTTTACTCTACAATTTTTGAATAAATCTAAGCAAAGCAGTAGGAAAAAAATTACAATTTTTATTTTTTTGGCAGTTGTGTCAATTTAAAAACAGGTTTTTTTGTACAATGTACATAGGAATGAAGACTTTCACCCCAAAATGGATACCCCTGTTTGTCTCGTGTGTTCAGATACATACCCCTTGTGGCCCTAATCTACTTAAAGGACACATGGATAGGCCTATAATGGAAGGAGCACCCGTTTGATTTCAGGGTACAACGGAATAAATACCAGGCCCCGTTGCCCACTTGTAGAGCCATTGAGCGTCCAAAACGATAAAGAACCCCAAGTGACCCCATTTTAAAAACTAGACCCCTTAATGAATTCATCTAGGGGTGTATTGTGTGTTTTGACCCCACAGTATTTGAATAAATCTAAGCAAAGCAGAAGGAAAAAATTACGATTTTCATTTTTTTGTCAATTTTGTCAATTTAAAAACTGTTTTTTTTGTACAGTGTACATAGGAATAAAGACGTTCACCCCAAAATGGATCACCCCGTTTGTCCCGTGTTCAAAAACATACCCGTTGGGGCCCTAATCTACTTATAGGACACATGGTTAGGCCCATAATGGAGGGAACACCCGTTGGATTGCAGGGCACAACTGAATAAATCCCAGGACCCATTGTTCATTTGTACGGAATAAAAATTGACTCCCTAAAATTACCCCCCCCCCCCCACACACCCCTAGCCCTCCGCGCCCTTTTCGGCGTTCCCCAAATCTTAGATAAAAGTAATAATGTGAACTGTGTGGTATTTCCAAAGACAGGGGTAATTACGGAGGCTGGTTGGGATGGGTACATGGGGCAATAAAACCGGGTATCTCCTCCCCTCTCCTCATGCTTTTTTGGGGGTATTTCGTGACCTCAGTAGCGGGTATGGGGAGTAAAAAGTGGCGCTCTGTGAATCTCCGTAAGCTTGATGAGGTGCGGCGGTCTCGCACAGAAGGCGCTCAACTATATGCTCCTGGAACTGCATGAAGGCGAGCGTTCCCGGGGCTTCTTATAAATCACGTATTACAGGTAGCGGTCTGAATAACGCCGGGCTCACGCAGCCGTAGGTGGAATCCGCTTGCGGAGGCCCGCAGCGGATCCCAGCTGTGAGCCCGTCTGTGACCCTGTGTACGGCCGCATAATGTACTGCGCATAACTGCCTACTCACACAGGCGGTCATGCGCAGTACCTTTTTTTGTTTGTATTTCCCGCACCGTCGCTTAGCGATGACGCGGGTACCCACAGCCCATATACAAGGTAGTTGCGTATGGGCAGCGGGTATATCCGCGACCATGGAGCACAATAGGCTCTATGCTGCGTATATCCGCGGTAAAATAGAACATGCTGCGTTCTCTTTTCTGCGAGTAGATTACACAATTCCGACCCACTAATGTGAGCAGAATTGTGTAATCCAATGCGCTTCATCTGCGTATTACCGCGGATCAGATGCATGCGGAATCCGTAATTCCTATCGGTCATGTGAGACCGGCCTAAGGTAGATCGCTACCTTTTTATCACGTGACCGGGGACCGCTCAACGAGGCCACCCGTCACTGCTCCGGGCTCTCGGCGACCATTGGTCGCTGAGAGCAAGGAGATTTTAAATTTCCTGGGCTCCCCGACTCCTGCGCATGTGTCTGGTGTTTTTCCGGCGGTCGCATGCCCAGGATCCGGGAAAGTTCACGGGAGAAGATCGCATCGGGGTGCAAATACGGAGGCCTCCGGTAAAAAGTTTCATCTCCTCTCACCGATCGCATCAGTGAGGGGAGATGAAGCTTCACCTTTTTTTTACTTTTACGTGTTCGCCATTATCCATTGGATAACGGCGAACACGTGACGTGAAATCTCCAGGCTCTCGGCTAAGTTTTGTAGCCAGGAGCAGGGAGATTTTCAATTATCCTGGCAATCCACGGCTTTTGCGCATGCGTCCGCGATTTTGGCGACGGGCACGTGCGCAGAAACTGGGGTAAGGTCCGCGGATAAATCCGCGGGCCTTAGGTACGTCATTTCATCCTACCTCACGGATATGATCCATGGGGGGAGATGAAACGCAAGCTTTTTAAACTTTTTTAAAACTTTTTTTTTTACTTTTACCCTTTTTTTTCACTTTTTACATTTTTTTTTTAACTTTACATGATCACTGTCATCCATTGGATAACAGTGATCATGTCCCCGGTATAATCTCTCTGCTCCGGGCTACAGATGGCAGCCAAGAGCAGAGGGATTTTAAATTTCCCGGGGCTCGAGCCCGTCTGAGCACGAGCCCGATGTCAATCATCGGGCGCGCATGCGCAGGCGGGGATTCGGGTCCCGGGATATCGGGGAGGACTTAGGTGAGTATTTTCACCTCCCCTCATAGATCCGATCCATGAGGGGAGGTGAAACTGACTTTTTTAAAAACTTTTTAAAAACTTTTTCGCGATCGCCGCTATCCAATGCATAGCGGCGATTGCGTGCCCGGGGACCACTCACAGCGGTCCCCGGTAACACCTCCTGGTTCCCGGCTACCTTCAGGAGCCGGGAGCCAGGAGATTTCAAATTTGCCGGGGGCTCCCGGGCTTCTGCGCATGCGCCTGACGTCATCGGCTGGCGCGCATGCGCAGAAGACCGCCGGCGGGTCCGGGAGAACCCGATCTCCGGGGGACACCGGGAACAAGCCGCGTGAGTATGTTCAGCTGCTCTGATGGATCCGATCCATCAGGGCAGCTGAATCTTCACTTTTTTTCACTGTTTTATTTACTTTTTTGCGATCGGCGCTATGCATTGGATAGCGCCGATCGCAATGCCGGTGGGGACTGCCCGCATCCTGGGATGACAGCTCCATGCTGTCGGCTACCTGCCGGCACCGACAGCATGGAGCTGTCACGTCCTCAGGCAAGTGGGCATCAATCCAAAGAGGATGCATAAAACTACGTCCTCTAGGATTAAAGCCCACTTTCTGAGGACGTAATTTCCCGATGGGGCAGTCGTTAAGGGGTTAAACTCCTTTATCGATTTTGCCATCACCACGTCCTCAGGCAGAGTTCCACAGTCTCACCGCTCTTACAGTAAAGAACCCCCTTTTATGTTGATGATGAAACCTTCTTTCCTCTAAATGTAGCCTATTACCTGCCTATAACTTTTGTGCAATATTACGTCTCAGTCTCATTCGATTCAGTTGAACTAAGCTGTAATACCAGACATAACCCAAAGGACAGGAGTGCTTCTGATTTTGAAAAAAGACAAGTTTTTCTAATCCTGGAAATTCCCTTAAAAGGGTTGTTAGTAATTTTACAAAGGTGTTATGAATATGCAATAATATGGTAATATTGACTCTACATATACCTGTTAGACTTTTAAATTAGTTAAATATAGCTTTGGAAAAAAATTCCCAATCTGCCCACACTGTGTCCTGATCTGTCGGCAGCACTTTGTGTTATTGTTAACCAGGAAATTAAATTGTTTTTATATTTATAACTAACCCACCTCCAAAACTCTATTTCTAGAACTGATAGACTTCCTTTACATAATCGTTTCCAGGTTTCATCCTTTAATCTAGCACGTGCTATAATTATGACTGTGAGCTGTCCACAATCTCTGTGGGAAGTAAGATATAATTAGCCTGATGTTTAGATTACTGATACTGTAGGTAATGCATATGAATGAAGAACAGAGAAAAAGGGATTACAGCAATTAAAATTATATTTATTTTTTACTTTTTTTTACGTTTGTCTATTTTTCTGTTTTTTTTTTTTTGTTTGTTTTTTTAATAGGAATGGGGTGAATTTTTTATATTCTTTCTTTTTTCAATATTGTAAAAAGTTAAGAAAATTATTTTTACAGCTTTTATTAGTCCTTATAGGGGGCCTGAACTTTTAAAAGTTTGATAGCTTGCACAAGATACTGCTATACTTCTGTATTGCAGTATATTTTTAGGTTTGCCAATTAAGCCTTGGCACAGATGGGGTTTAACAGGCTTGATTTCATGGCAGCCCAGAGAGCCTTTATCAGGCCCCAAACTGCCATGGCAACCATCAACTACCCGCAGTCGTTTTATTGGGGGGGTCCAATGGAATGCCATGTGTTTGAACAGCCTTGTGATTTGCCTCCATGACTTGAAGCGACATTTGTCTTTCTTTTTCGTCATTAATAAAAAGTCTGAAACTTCATAGTCTTTGAGCACAACCTTGTTGTAGACATAAGAACCTGAAACTCTGCCCCAAATAAAGGTTTGTTAAAAGGAAAAAAATTAGGTGTCTTGATTTGTAGTTGAGAGTTGAGTTTTTCGGGTCACCCTAATGACCATGATATCTAAGGGGTTAAACAGACACAATTGGCACTAGTGGAAGTAACATAGGTTGTCAATAGATGCCAGATGTTTGACATAGCTGTCACTCGCCATGCATGGACCAGCTACCAGGCTAGCTCCATACACCCCCTGGTGCTGTATGTGTTAAGTATACACCCTGACTTATGTATTGAGGACCCTATTTTGGCCTAACTACCAGGTGAAAACACCCTACTGTAATTCACCCCATCTCATTAAAACCAATATAGCACAACGATGCTGTTGGTGAATGAAAAAAATGCAGAAAACAGAGTAAAAGAAAGGGAAAACGATTGTGTAGTTAATTACATGGTTTATTGGAATATATAGGGTTTTGTTGAAGAGTTAGCCAATCAACAACGCAATTATCATTGCCAGTTATAATCAATATCCTCAAAATAATACAAACAATAGCATTACTATAGCAGGTCTAGCCACAGTCCTCCTAGATATAATACCCTAATAGGGTTAAAAATGTAGTCCCCAACAGTACTGGATATAGAGCCCCTATACAGCCACACAATGCATAAGATTGTCATTCATAGAGTTCCCATACAGTGCTAACAACATAGCCCCTGAAATAGGGCTATCCAAAGAGCTCTCATACAGGACCATGCATAGAGATCATACACAGCCAACAACATACAGAGCCAGAGTTCCCATAGCATACCATTCACTCAAATGTATCCACTAGGAGGAAGTAAGATGTCGACCACAAATGTCACCACTCATAAAAAGTCCTATTTAGTGGCGGAAGGCCTATAGAAGTGCTTATGATGGTGTTGCCAATATATTACATCACGATTCTATTCAAAATGTACATGATGTCTACAGATTTACACAAGCCTGAGAATGTCAGTTGTACTTCTTAGAACAATTAAAGAATTCCCTTTAACACTTTTGTAAGAAAGATGAAGCAGTGTGACCTTGAGACTCCCAATTTCTGCACGAACAGCAGAAGTTAATAACCAACCATAGTATTTCTTTTTCAGGTAGCGGGTTAAAGAGCATGCTGAAGAAACGTTACTGGTTTCCCAGGGCAGGAGGCACAGTATACCGCCATCTACAAATTAACCGTACCCGACTAAAATAAGTAGCTTCGGTAAATTGTAATTTGGCATCGTCCTGAGAATGAAATTGTTTTCTTGTGAGAACAGCTTCAGGTTGAAATGGCAAAAGCTTTTATAACTGCCAGTCTGCAATTCTTCAAGTCAAGGCCAATTCAGAGACACATCATGTCGTTATTATTGGGAATATCTTTAGTGCAATGAAATCAAAATTGTAGATAATTTATGTACTATTGTAATATGTCATTTCAAATTCCACCTCGTAAAACATACCTGACTTTTCCAATTGCTTTTCAGAATAAGCTACCGTGTGTGTACATGAGGAATAACACTATTTCTGGCCATAATATGCCTTGTATATTACAGAATGTATTTGTAATTTTAAGTTCTCTCTAAACTGAGAGGAGGAGACTGTCGTTATGATGTCTTCTATACACTGTGCTGAGAGAATTGCAGGCCTACTTCCTCATTGTAACACACAGAGAGAAATAATGTATTCACTGAGGACACTAAAGGAGTACTGAACAATGTAGATGTGAATTAACAATAGTAAACAACTTACCATTAGCTCTTACAGCACATCTGTGTGTCTCTGCTTCTCTCTTCCTCTTCTGCTCTGCTATCTTCTCACCATAGACTTCTGTGTACAGCATGCATTATCACTTTCCTCCACTTCCTGTTCTCTCCATTGCTAGATGGGCATCACTTAACAACAGGCAGTGGAAGAAAGTTAAGAGAAAGGGAGACCCCTAGTGCCCAGCACTTTAGAGTGATTTTTCAGCACAACAGCATCATTTAAGGTAAATAAAGTGATTTGCACTTTTGCTAGTTATCACATTGGCTATCACATAAGCACAATGTGTTAAAGCCCATTTACATGCAATGATTATCACTCAAAACTCGTTCAAGCAATGGCATAGCAGCAATAATCATTGCATGTAAATGCTGCCATCATTCACTCTTCGGGCTGAACAATGATTTTAAGGTGAGCTTAAAATCCATCGTTCGGCCGGAGAGAGATAACAGGTGATGTCATCGCAGGTCCTACAGTATATATAAAACACAGAGCCTGACCAACAGAAGAAGAACAAAGTTAGCGCTCTTGGAAGGGGAGGACAAAAATAATACATTGAGAATGCAACTAAGCCGTTATTATGTCAAGAAAAACTTAGCAGTCCTGACAGAAGACAATGACCTTCCCCCACCACAGAGATCCGGTGGGCTGAAGGATCTGCAGTGATGTCACTACTGTGGGAGGAGCCATTCTGGAGTTTGGTAGAAAGTACTTGTAAGGACTGTGGATGTGGAATCACTGTGTCAACCTACCGGGTAGGTGAGGATCCGATCCAGCACAGCTGACAGCCAACCCCAGCGTTGGAGGTAAGATACCAGATGAACAGTCCTGTATATGGATGGAAACTAGGGAAGGTATCTTGTCCTAAACTGATAAACAGGAGAGGGAGAACCGTGCCTATAAGTGAAGCACTTGTCCTGATAAAGACAACCCCACGGTCTTCCTCCACGTGCTGACTTACCCAGGCAGGCCAGAACACCTATAGGACAAAGACAGAACAACACCGGAGGAACAAGCTGATAAGGATAAACAGAGAAGCGGACAACAGGAATAACAGACCACAGAGTACACAAACGAAGAACACAGAACACAAGCAGACAGCAAGGTAGCAAGCAGCGGCTGGACATGAAGAGATAGGAACAAACTCTCATCAACACTGCAGCAAGGTCTAAAAGGCCCAGGGCAGCTATCGAGGGTCTGCTGTTAAGTCTTTGGCTTTACCCAGAAATAAATGAGATAGGAAGATGAAACTTTAAATTTATTCCACATACTCTCCACTGATGTCAACACACTTCTTACATTGGTATTCCAAGTTCTGTAAGCCTTGCAAAAAGAAGGATTTTGGTTGTGCCTCAAACCAGTCATCTGTAGCAGCCATGGCATCAGAAATGGTGTGAAATTTGGTACCCTTGATGTGTTTCTTCAGGTTTGGAAACAGATGATAGTTGGAGGAAGCTAGATCTGGTGAATAGGGTGGGTGGTCAACCAGCTGGAAGACTATCTCCACCAGTTTTGCCGTGGTTGCTTGTGCAGTGTGAGCGGAGGCGTTGTCTTGCAGGAACAAGATTCCTTTGGACAGCTTGACGCGCCTTTAAGCCTTCAGAGCTGCCTTCAATTGGTCCAAAAGTTCAATGCAATACCTTGCTTTGATGGTGGAACCATTTTGAAGGTAGTCCACTAGCGGCACCCCCTCCTTATCCCAGAACACAGACGCCATCACCTTAGTGGCTGATTTTTCCATCCTGAACTTCTTTGGGCAAGG
Source organism: Eleutherodactylus coqui (assembly GCF_035609145.1). Taxonomy (NCBI): domain Eukaryota; kingdom Metazoa; phylum Chordata; class Amphibia; order Anura; family Eleutherodactylidae; genus Eleutherodactylus; species Eleutherodactylus coqui. The sequence goes on along the minus strand of NC_089842.1, from coordinate 63,808,358 downwards.
AGAACCACTGCGCCTCCACTCTTTTGACTGCTCCTTGGTTTCAGGGTCATGCAAATAAATCCAGGTCTCATCCATAGTGACCAGTCGATCCAGGAAGTTCTTATTAGTCCGGAAACGCTGACAAATGGAGCGGGAAGTTTTCACTCGCGTGCTTTTCTGATCTTTTGTCAAACATTTGGGGACTCACTTTACAGATAGCTTCTTCATGTTCAAATCTTCATGGATAATGACCCAAACACATTCACGTGAAATCCTCATGATATCTGCTATTCCTTTAGCTGAAATTCGCCGATTCTCCAGTATGAGGTAGTGCACAGCATCGACGATCTCCGGAACACCAACCTCTCTCGGTCGTCCAGGACTTTTCTCATCATTGGTGCTAAAGTGGCCCATTTTAAATTTGGCAACCCAGTTCTTAACTGTAGAATATGAAGGGCATTGATCCCCCAATGTCTGTGACATATCCCCATGAATATCCTTTGCAGACTTTTCTTGCAGAAACAAGAATTTTATCACTCCTCTGCTCTCATTTGCTGTGAAAATTTGCCTCAGACTCCGCCATTTTGGTTTCCCACGTGCCTAGATCACTGTTGCCATAAGCTACAAACACAAAATTTTGAAAACATACATTAGACACATAAGGCTTTCATATGATGTAACAGTCGTTACCATAGAAACAAAAAAAGAACACAAAGCCAAAGACTTATCAGCACCCCCTCGTATATAGGGCCGTATTTAGAAAAAGAGCATCAGCTGAACAGGAGGCCTGAACCTATCAACCCTAGGAGTGGTGAAAGAGAGTGAATATAAGCTCAAGGAACAGATAAAATGGGACGACACCCATGTTTGCCAGACACAGAAGCAGAAGATTGTGTCTTAACAGTGCACCTAACAGTACTGTATACTAGATAAGCAGACAGCAGCTACCAGGACCTGTGATGATGTCACCATCATGTCATCACCCGAGAATCGGTTACCACCGGGAACGCCTTGGCCAGCAGGAGGTTATCCACGCCACTTGCAGACATTTTGTGAGCATTGCCAACAATACAGACATGTATTGTAAATCTTGGCATCCTACAAACAGGATAGTTGCCTCTGTGCCTTACATTTACAAAAGTCAAAATTTCGGTTGCTGGAGATAACCTCGCTGGCAACCCACCAGTCATTGAAGACCCTGAGGAGTTGCTGTGCAAGCAGATGCTGCCGCGCCAGTTGTTGTAGCACCTACCGATACAGCCCCTGTAGCTACTAGCACCGCTAGCTTCGCGACACTAACAATGCCTTATTACCTAGGAGTACCATGGCTGCCTAAGTACAGTGGTGAGCGCCATACCCTCAGACAGTTTAGGGAAAGATGGGTGCTGTATTCTGTTTAAACCCATTAGCAACAGAACAGAAGATAGAAATCCTCATGGGTCAGTTAGAAGGTCCCACTGCCAGCGAAGTCAAAGCATGGCCGCGTGAGTACAGAAAGACCGTAAAGGACATTATGGATAGATTACAGACTATTTTCGATATGCACACTACATCTGAAATTAAAAAAACATTTCTTTAACAAGAGACAGATAATCGGAGAGACTTTGGGAGAGCACGCCCTGACCCTACAGGAGGACATGAAGGCCGTAATAAGCGCCGACACTAAAGAAGCCACTGGGGCCGACCAGGCACTTAGGGAACAATTTATTGAGGATACGTTAACAGAAACACTCAGAAGCCAGTTGAAGATGTTATCAGTGCAACACCCCGATAGTACGTTCTTGAAATTTATGGAACTGGCAATTAGTATTCTGCGTATGGAGCCCTAGACCGCTGAGGGGGAGGACCTTAAAATGGGGATGACCGTTTTAGGTGACAAAAGTTTATACTGCCTTCATAAGTGTGACATTTACCAACAGGCTAAGAAATCCAGCAATGATATGACTGCCTCGCTGCTGGAAATGCAAAGATAAATAACTGAACTGACTTACAGTATTGTCGTGCTGTGCCAGAAAGTCAGTGAGCTTGAAAGCCCGCATTCGGTGCCACAGGCGTTATCACCCGAGAATCGGTTACCACCGGGAACGCCTTGGCCGGCGGGAGGCTATCCACGACACTTGCGGCCATTTTGTGAACATTGCCAACAATACAGACGTGATTAACACGTGCTTTTGTTTAAATGGGCATCCCCTGGGCAGTAGGAGCATACCCTGGGAGGACAGACAATAGGTCCACACAACCAGAAAAGGATTTCTAAAAATGTAGACCCTGTCTGGAAGTCATGTTGTATGTGGACGGTATGCCCCTACTTGTCCTAATTAATATTGAATCACATGTCACCACCATCCGAAAATGTGACTTTGAAAAATATTAGTCTCTTGAAGTCCTCAGCTGGCCGCCTAAGCAATTAATAAATGTGGTGGCGAGTAACGGGTAACGGGTGGCAAGTGGGGTACTGGGAGCCAACGAAAATAGCTGGCAAAGCAGAGTTACAGCACCAGGGATACTAGTAGTTGATGTACTGGATACAAAATGCACCCATTATCACGTTAGGAATGAATATCCTACGAAATTGTTTATTAGAAATGTTGGAGGCTCTGCAGAGTAATGTACCCACATCATCCCAGGCCCAGCGAGCTGTATTAAAAAATACTATTAAAGCCTTGACAGCTCAGCAGTGGTTTGCCATCTTGCAGGGTCATGTAGGTAGAGCCCGCATTAAAGACGTCAGACCTGTTCTAGGCCCTCCGGAGTCTGAATTTATCTTATGGTGCCAGACACGTCCAGGTCTGCCTTGTCATGCGTATGAGGCTGTGGTAGAGCTTATCACTATAGATGGTCATGCATTCCTAATGGCTGCCCAGAGCCTGGCTACTGTAACAGATGGAAATGTGCTGATACATCTCATTAATATTGGGAGTATCCCATTACAATTAAAGAAATATACTGTCGTGGCACAGGTGCCCCTGCACTGCTCCTGATGACATACTGGTGGTTGAGACTGACCGGGCCTTACAAGAGACTCAGTCCGTACAAACAGGTCCCATTAAGTCCCCCTCATGGCTCTCTGAGCTACATATTAGAGATACCCATTAGTCCCCTGATCAGGTACGGGGAATGAGAGACGTAGCCAGGGAAAAGAAAGATGCTTTCAGTCAGCACAGCCTTGACTTCGGACAGGTTAAGGATATCTGCCACTCTATCTCCACTAATGGTCACGCACCAATGAAGGAAAGATACCGCCCTATCCTGCCTTCCTCCTATCAACAAGTATTCAGTGCAAAGATGTCATATGTGTTTCCCAATACAAGAGAAGAAATAGTTGAAAAACATACACAGGACATAATAATATGTGATTTGGAGCAGAGTTAAGAGAGATTTGTGCTTAATAAGGGATTATGTACAGAATAATGATTTGATTTCAAGGTCTATGAGATCACATTCTGTATTCTGACTTTCAGATTAGCTATTCTTGCCATGCTGAACACAAACAGATATAGCAAAGATTGGACACACTGCATAATAACAATGGTACATTCATAAGCTCATGGATGCACTTGTTGTTTAGATCTATTTCATGGTATTAGACCTTCGCTGAGTGAAATACTGCTAGGATGTGTTTGCTCTTTTGATAGCCTTTTTTCATTTTTAAACCAAGTAAATTGATTTCCATTTATATTCTTATATCTGCTAGGGAGAGAAAAAGCAGTCATAAGATTTCTCAATTTGTAGATAATTTGTCTAACCATGCATTGATGTACACCCAGGTCTTTGGCATTGCTTATGTAGCCTTTTTCAATTTCATGCATTTTTATTACGGATTTTGAGATCTTGTAAGAGTTGTTTGCATCAAGAAATGGTTCACACTAACCAATCTTTCTTGAAAAGAACATATTTGTCATTAACTATTGTTTGTGTGCCTTTATTTAATGGGCAAAATACCTACGAAATCCATGCTTTCAATCTCATCTCTTTATTTGAAACACCTTTGGTCAATTAGCTCTTAGAGAAGTTATTAACATAGCGGTTCCTCCACTTTTTCTCCCTGCACTGTGGAAGTTTTACAAATTGTGTTCAGCTAAAGGACACGAATGGTACAACTTTGCGTTATTAGTTTCGTTAGATTGTGTTTGTCTATCATTGTGACTTAGATAATGATCAGAACACTATTTATTAGTAATCGGTACAGACATTTAGGTAAGTCCAGAGGGTTCACTTACTTGTCTTTTCAACTGTATGTTTATACTTCAATGAAAGTGGCAGGTGGGGATTTGAACTGGGGTGGTTTACCTCTTAAAGAATAATGCACATGTCCTACATTGAGCTCACGGAGGACTGAAGAAACCATTGTATTACCCAAATATATCACCAAAGCCATCCAGAGAATCCTAGATTACATAACAGACATATTATTTTGAGGAGCGGTCTATAGGCTTCCCAGAGATTTCTCTTTTCTAGAGAATTATAACTTCCATCAGAACGAGACAATGGAAAAGGTGACCTGGTCGGAAGAATTCTGTTTTCTTTTTACATCATGTGTACAGGTAGATATATGTGTGTTGTTTATCTGGGTAAGAAATGGCACTATGCTTCTTCCAATTCGAGGTAGAGTGATGCTCTAGGCAATGTTCTCTTGGGTACTAGCATTCATGTGAATGTTCCTATGACATGTTCCACCTAGCTAGTCATTGTACAAACCAAGTCCACTCCTTCATGGAATACAAAAGGTAAGTTTCCAGGGGGGTGGATTAGTAAAATGCGGGAGATATAGTATATCTTGACCATAGTAAAGCATTAGACAAAGTATTTCATACCATACTTATTGAAAAAATGACCAAATATGAAATTGACAAGGCAACTGTTAGGTGGATTCACAACTGGCTGAGTGATCATACTCAAAGAGTGGTCATAAATGGCTGCACATCCAATTGGCAGAATGTGGGGTTACACAAGGCTTTGTCTTGGGCCCAGTGTTGTTTAATATTTTTATAAATGTTGTGGAGGAGGGAATTGAAAAGAAACTGATCAAATTTTCTGACAACACAAGGCTAGGAGGGGTGGCTAACACAATTGAAAAGATAGAGGATTCAAAAAGATCTAGAAAAGCTTGCACAGTGGGTGGTGACCAACAGAATGGTGTTTAACAAGGCGAAATGCAAAGTCCTACATCTGGACAAGAAAAATAAAAAAAATACACAGAATGGGAGGAATTGGGTTAAGCAGCAGCACATGTGAAAAAGACTTGGGTATACTAATACATCACGGACTGAACATGAATCAACAATGTGATGCAGCAGCCAAAAAGGGAAACAAAATTCTGGGATGTATTAAAAGAAGCATAGAGTCTAGATCACTTGAGGTAATTATCCCCTCTACTCTTCCTTAGGGTACCTACCCACTGGCAATATTTTTTCTTGCAATGTGAGAGCTTCGTGCCTCACAGCGCAGAGAAAACTCTGCAATATCACTCATTGTTTTCAATAGGGCCGGCAGCAGCAGCGCCAGCTCCATTAAAAACATATGGAGTACATCGCGGACTTCTGCCACGGGACAACGCTATCCCATTGTTTTCAATAGAGTTGCCACTGCTGCAGCCCCATTGAAAGCAGTGGGTTGCAGGCAAACCCAACAGCGTTGATTTTCGGGGAAGGGCTTGAAATATAAGCCCTTCCCTAAAAATCAGCCCTAGCTGTAAAAAAAAGTTAAAGAAAAAAAAAATTATACTCACCTAGAAGAGCCATCCGGCTCTTCTCTCCGGCCCCAGCAGTTGTCTTCTGTCTTCTGGAGGCTGGAGATTGAAAAACCCCTGCCCCCAGAAAGCACTGGTCTCATTGGCTGAGTGCTCAGCCAATCACAGGCAGCACTCAGCCATTGAATGACAGCTGAGTGCTGCCTGTGATTGGTCACAGTGCTCAGCCGATCACAGGCAGTGCTCAGCTGTCATTCAATGGGTGAGAGGAGACTTAATAGCTGTCTACAAATATCTGAGGGCTGTCATAGCACAGAGGGATCATCCCTATTCTGATTTGCACAAGGAAAGACTAGAAGCAACGGGATGAAACTGAAAGGGAGGAGACACAAATTGAATATTAGAAAAAACTTTTTGACAGTGAGGGTGATCAATGAGTGGAACAGGTTACCACGGGAGGGGGTGAGTTCTCCTTCAATGGAAGTCTTTAAACAAAGGCTGAAAAAATATCTGTCTGGGATTATTTTGTGAATCTTGCATTGAGCAAGGGGTTGGAGCCGATGACCTTACAATTTTATGAATCTATGGATTAAGGGAATTGAATAAAAATATAGCCACAGTCCTTTGGTCTAAAACTTGGCCTACACATTTCAAACTACAAAGTTCTTACCCATGGCATACTATGGGAATTGCTATCTATTTAAAATCAAATGGACCAATCATATTTAGACACACCTTAAATTTAACCCCTGCAAGTCTAGGTCTACGTAAATGGGTTAGTTAAATACATGTCTTAAAATGAAAAAAAAGATTGTTCTTCCTATTCATTTCACTAGGATGATGCGTACTAGGCAGGGTTGCCAACTATGCAGAGATTCCTAGACAGTCCGCAAAAAGGCACTTTTTTCCAGTGACCATGAAAAAAAAAAGATGTGCCTGTGAATTTTTTGAAGCTGGTGGTACTTGAACAGGTTAATATGATTGTAGTTATCGTCATTTTACAACTCATAGTAAATGCTGCTAATGGGTTTGTATCAGTATCTGATCTATAGACATGCATCACTTGTAATTAGAGATGAGCGAGCATGCTCGTCCAAGCTTGATGCTCGTTCGGGCATTAGTATACTCGACGTACTCGTTACTCGAGCTGAGCACCGCGCAGTCATCAAGAAAATGTTGTCCCTCTTCTCCCCACCTGTTTTTAATGGAGCAGCGGCTGGCATCCCTAAGTATTTTTCATGGAAGGGCTTTACATATAAGCCCTTCTGTGAAAAACAATAATATTAGTGTAAAAAATAAAAACTTACCCTCTGCCGCTGCCATGTCCCCCACGGGGATAAAGAACACATCTGCCGCATGCGGCAGATGTTTCCTTCATCCCTACTAGTATAAAGAATTCTCTGCTGCTACATCTGCACATCTGTGACAGATGCAGCAGAGGAATTCTTCAATTCCCTACCGCAGCTGTCACACATGACAGCTGTGGTAGAGGATCCTGCTGCCAGTACCCGGTAATTGTTTTTCAGGGAAAATATAATATAATAATATAAGCCCTTCCCTGAAAAAACAGAAAAAATAGTGTAAAAAATATTTAAAAAATTGATACTCACCTCCATTCAGCTGCTGGGGCTTAGCTGCGTCTTTTCCGCGCTGTCCCCAGCTCTGTAGTCCTGATCTATCAGCATGCTGGGATTTAAAATCCCTGCCTGCTGAAAGAGCTAATTGTGATTGGCTGAGGTGCTGATTGATCAATAGTGCAGAGCCAGGGACAGCGAGGAGAAGTCGCGACCCAGCCCTGGCAGCTGAAGGCAGGTGAATATCACTTTTTTTTGCTTTTTTTTTTTTACACTGTTTTTCAGGGTTTTACAGGAAAGGGCCTATATTTAAAGCGTTTCCCTGAAATCCCTTCAGCTGCCGGGGCTCAGCCGTGATTTCTCTGTGCTGTCCCTGGCTCTGCACTATTGATCTATCAGGGGATTTTAAATCCCCGTCTGCTAAAAGAGCTGCTTGTGATTGTCTGAGGTGCTCAGCCAATCACAATCAGCTCTTTCAGCAGGCGGGGATTTTAAATCTCCGCGTGCTGATAGATGAGGACTACAGAGCCAGGGACAGCACGGAGAAAACACGGCTGAGCCCTGGCAGCTAAAGGGAGGTGAGTATCAATTTTTTACACCTTTTTTTCAGTTTTTTCAGGGAAGGGCTTATATTAAAGCACTTCCCTGAAATCCATTGACAGGTGTCGGCACCAGGATCCTCTACTGCAGCTGTCATGTGTGACAGCTGCAGTAGGGTATTGAAGAATTCCTCTGCTCCATCTGTCACAGATGTAGCAGCAGGGAATTCTTTTTACTAGCGGGGATGAAGGAAACATCTACCGCATGCAGCAGATGTGTTCTTCATCCCTCGGAGGATACAGCAGCGGCGGAGAGCTAAGTTTATTTATTTATTTTTTACACTAAAATTATTGTTTTTCAGGGAAGGGCTTATATGTAAAGCCCTTCCATGAAAAACAATTCAGGGGTGCAGGCAGACCACTGTTTTTAATGAAGCCACCTGCAGCAGCTGCGGCTCCATTGGAAACAATGCAGAGCATCAGGCATCTTGAAAAATGCTCGAGTCTCCCATTGACTTCAATGGGGTTCCTTACTCAAAATGAGCTCTTGAGCATTAGAAAAAGCTTGGCTTGAGTAACGAGCACCCAAGCATTTTGGTGTTCGCTCATCTCTACTTGTAATCTTTATCATATAGTTGTGTATGATTTTAGGATAAGTTGTCCAGAAAAAATAAAAATTCAGGTTGGCAACCCTGACACCAAGGCACAATATCCAATAGGCCTCCCAAACAAACAGGAGGTGATGCCAATTCCTTTTCCTCTTTGGGCTAAATACTTTTTGACAGCACTAAAGAGCAAGCTATTTCAATATTTCTTGAATGCACATCAACAAAATAGCGCACTACACCTGATAAGTTAAGGTCCATTTACACTGGACAAATGTCAAGCAAACGATGCCCAACACTCATCTTTGTGTTTCTTCGCTCCTGTGCATGGGAGTTAGCAGAGCTGGCTCACTCACAGAGCGGCCAGCAGGGGGGCGGGGCAGTGCAGGAGATTTCTCTCCTCTCGCTCCTCCCGCCCTCTCCATTGAGATAACACAGCGGCCGTTCACTGCACTGCCCCGTTCCCCTGCTGGCTGCTCCCTGAGCAAGCGAGCTCTGCTAGCTCCCATGCAGGAGCACGAGAGTGAGGAAACACAGGGACGAGTGTTGGGCATCGTTTGCCCGACATTCGTCCACTGTAAATAGACCTTTAGCCATATTTTTGTCAATAGAGACTAAATGCTCTTGAATTTGGGCTTTAAGGTTTCATGATTCCATAGGTTATTGTCTGCTCACTGACCACTGACTAATGGCTAACCTAAATATCATGGGATACTGTATATCCCAGAAGTTCTAAAACCACCTATCCTTTCTATACTCTTATCTTTTGCTTCTTATCTTTTCTGATGCGCGTCTGAAGGGGCTCGGAGGTTGATTTCAATGACATGGCTAACTTAATTTTCTGTTTCTACAACACCAGGGGCCTGAATAAATCAGCAAAGAGTGGTCAGATTTTAGACCACCTCCACAAAAAAGGTGTGATTATAGCTTTACTACAGTAGACCCATTTCTAAGCAACCAATGTTCCTAAGTGTAATTCAGCTAACCCAGAGCAGCTATGTGACCTGAACTATGAACCTATGCTTACTTCATTTGAGGCAGACTTGAGAAAGTGGTGGTCCTTCACCCTCTCATGGTTTGGTAGATTTAATGTCTTAAAAATGGACTCCCTTCCTAAGCTCCTCTATCTCTTTCAAACTCTCCCTATACGGTTACCTCGATCCTTTTTCTCTCATGTTCACAAAAAAGATTTTGTCTGGGGAAGCACCAGACTACGACTAAAATTTAACACGGTCACCCGTCACAAAAAGAAAGGGGGATAAGTCTCCCAAATTTCTCTTTATACCACAAGGCTGTCTTAGGTAAATGTATACTAGACATTTCCATAATAGTGCCTCTAAACTATGGGTGGAGTTAGATTCTTCTCCACATCGGGCACACAAGCTAGAATTGTTTGCCCCTCCTTTTATGGGTTATTTACTCGACACCTGACTTTGTAGTTCGTTTGGGACAGATATCATGTCTAGGTCTGCTTACGCCCTTTGTAAGTAGGCCCAGTCCTGCCTGCATTGTTAGGTGGTTCTTATCTACTGAGTAAGCTAGAGACCCCCCCCTCCCACAGGTTAGAGATTTAATATCCAGCATGATTGTACATTCCCTGCAGGAGTTGCTCGGAGACGGTGGTGGCATGGTTCCAATATCTACAAATTTGCCACTATATATGTTCCCTTGGATCAATGTCACAACTGCTCATTCCGCTGTCCCAATTTGAAAAGCTGTGTATGTCACTGGGGCCCATAGAGACTAGAGTTTCCACAGCGGTACTTTCCTTTTGCCATATTTAGTGGACATGTCCCTCAGTTTATGCCCTCTGGCAAGAGGTAGCTACTCTTTACAACTCACTAGGTGGAGTGACAGTTTCACTATCTCCAGAAATGGCCATCCTATCCATGATACCAGGATCCATCTCCAAAGTAAAAAAATATTTACTAAGATTTTTCCTTTTAGCTATGCATCAGATCATCCCTAGATTGTGGAGGTTCCAGTCACCGCCTATTAGTCTGATGTGGTTGGAGGCCCTAGATTACGTAAAGTACATGGAGGAACTGAGGCGTGACATTAGGTCCTGTGCCTTCAATTCCACTTGGGCTTCGTGGACGATATACCACTCCTCTCATGGGCTAAACACCTGGCTGCTTGATGGTGTTGTTGCATCATAAATAATAAACACAACTTCACCTATTGCTGAGCACTTCCCGATGCCGTGCATTGTCATCCCTTTATCTTACTTCCCTTCCTGCCTCTATTCACTAACCAGCTACCCTCTTACTTCATTTTCCTCTCTTGCCTCTTTTCAACTTGATCTTCTTTAAAAATCGGACCCCATGTTGTAAAGTTGTTTATTGTTTAAAGTTCAATGTTTGAAGAACTGAAAAGCATTGTAAACTGAAAGCTCAAACCAATGTCTCATGCAAGGTGATATTATACTGCATCACTTATGTACCAGTAGTAATGTACTTTACTACCAGTTATGATTGCATCATTTTGGATTGTGGTTTTGCAATGAAAATATTTTGAACCATATAAGCTCAGGGTGGGATCACATAGGGTCCCCGTATCATGCCATGTGATATGATGTGGTGCAACCTGATTGGTCGCCTCTCATGTCAGTCTCTATCTATAACTGACTAGTGTCAGTTACTTACTTTACCACCCATTCTTAGCCGAGTGCTTGTCACTCTGCTTTACTCTGGCACCTTGCATTTGCAAGTACAAGATCCTGGTCAGTATACGTTATTTCTCCCCAACATATCTACCTTACCTCTTTATACAAGGCTAGTAATTATTAGGAAATTATAGGACCAGTGCTTCTGGTGGCACAATGCATCACACAGCTCTGCTACATGGACGTCACACACACAGCTCTGCTACATGTATATCACATACAACTCTGCTACATACATTCTTCCTCCCATACAATAGGGTTCACAACCAGCACAGCAGAGTCCTGCACACACTGATCACCCACTGGTCATGTGACCATGGACTCCTATCTGGCCACTAAAGGTTAATACAACCATAGGTTTCCCATTCTTAAGGTAATCTTAACCCTTTAGGTTGAATCCCTTACATGATGGGTGTACTGAGGACTGTAGGAATGTGCAGGCTGTGCAGTCTCAGTCATTGTAGACATGGTGCCGTCATCCTGCAGTATCAGATATATTCCTACAATCCTCAATGCCTTTCAGTCTGTGTCTGTGAATAAACTATCAATTTAAACTTCCTTGGGGAAGATACCACATGGCCCCTTCAGAGGTCTTGTTAGAGACCAGGCCACCAATCAGAACAGTTCGGTGGCATGAGGGGGACCTATGCAATATTAGGCAGGTAGTTTTAATACTTTGATATGTTGGTACAGAGTAATATATATATATATATACATATATACATATATATATATATGTATATATATATATATATATATATACACACACATACACACACATATATATATATATATATATATCGTGATGCTTTCAGAAAAGCACAGTGTTAAAAAAAAATCTTGAAGGTTATTTATTGTGATGTGTGAATTTAGAGTGTTGGGAAGGATGTGTCAGTGACGTCGATGAAAAGGAGTGAAATGTGTGTCACTCTGACACTATATCTGTGGCAGAAAGAATTTACAGAAATCTTATGGCTTATGCATCAACAGCGAGGATGTATGTCACTTATAATATTCTGCATTCACCAGCGATAGCACAGTTAATACTGCAAACTGCGTATAATACCTTAATGCATGAAAATGGTAATACACAGTTCTGAATACCAAAATAGGCGTATAATACACAGATATGACATGTACTTAACAAGCAGTACAAAGCACTTGTGCCATCTACTGGCTGCAGTGGGATAGAAATGTTTCTGTTCCCTGGAATATATTAAGGTATTGAGAATTTTACCAAAAGCAGAACATTAGTGTGGTAACTGTAGCAGGGATACAACATATGCTGCCCAGCCATCTATAGCCATCAAAAACAGTGCAGGAAAATACAGAGTCTGTATATCCTTTTAGGGATGCTATCCTATCACAAAAGTTGTTCTAAGTGGGCTCCCAAGCAGTTGACAGTTGAATATCATAGGATGCGGGTAGAGGTTTGTCAAGAGCTTCTAGATGCCTTTTGAAGCTGAAGAACATGACTTCTTCAAAAGTTTAGTCACTAAAGATGGACCTTGGCATACATACCACATGTATGACTTGATGAGTAAAGTTCAAGGCTTCTTCAGATGGGCGCATGCACAAATATGCTTACCAGTACGGAGCGTATTTTTGCATGAATCTGTAACGTCTTTTTTTCCATTTAAACTTTGCGCTATTGCGCGCAGTAAAAAAAGCTGAAACATATGTCCATATTAATATCACGCGAGAATCACACAAGTAAAAACAAAATCATTGAGATCAATGGTTTTGTTTCGTCACATTTTGCGGGTGTGGTTTCCATATGCCCACAAAACGTTAAGAAAACACGGCTGTATGAAGAAGCCCTCAATCCAAGAAATGGTGCCATAGTGGTTACTATGTCCCAAAAATTTCAAGCCTGCCAGATCAAGACAGAAGCAAACTCCTCAATTGTTCCAAACTGGATGGTACTTTGGTTCAACAGTAACATATCTAGACTTGAACAGTAGTTTTGTCTACAGGAGAGGAAACTTTTGGATATAGTCCGTCACTTTGGTTTTGATCTGACCATTAATAAAGTTGTGGTGACAATAGATGCATTACTTTTTGATTGACCTCTATAATATAACGCTGTTGAGAAATGGTAATAGATATAAATAGATAGATAGATAAAGTTCAAATTGAGTGTGTTAACTTTCTATGACAAGTTATCTTAAGCCATTGAGAACACAAGATATATATAATGAAACAAAAAAGTGGGGGCATGGGAAATCTGAGCCCAACCTACTAATATGGTGTAGATGTTAAAAAAACACAATGAACCACATAAAATATACTGTCTGTTAATAGAAAAAACAAGCACCTAGAAGTTGTAATCGGAATTGACAAACTTTCTTTGTCTGATTGTAATGTTGACATAAGTGATTAGGATATCAGAGCAAAAGAATAGTTTATTGCATGAGAGGAACACATGTGGCTGCAGGATGTCCTGCACATAGGTTTGACACCTTTGTCACGAAAAAATTAGAATCCGGCGCTGAGTTAACCAATCACAACCATTCAATGATCTCATTGAATGGCTGTGATTGGTTAACCCAGCACCAGCTTTCATTGGCTGGCGCTGGCTAGCCAATCAGAGCATTATCTTTGCTGGAGGCAGGGAATTCAAGCCCGGCTTTCAGAAAGAAATGCTTTGCCGACACGGAGGACAATGCGGCAGCCTGCAGGAGCGACAGGGACCTGCAAGAGCACCGGAACGCCAGCGGTAGGTATTAGACACCCCCAGTGTGATTACCAGCGGTGAGCTGCGGCACCCCGGTTTGGAATCACTGAGAATACCAGCCTCGTGTCAGATGAGCAGTCAGGGCTGGTATTCAAAAATATCGGCCTGTAATATGGCTGGTAAAAAAAAAATACTGGCACCGGCCTGGCGGGCAAAATACTGGCCAGGCCGGTGGCAACCCTGCCTGCACATATTGCTGAGTTGTCATTTTCCCTCGTACCTCCACAAGTGGTGACTGACTGTGAAATGTGATGCCCCCCACTCCCACCCCCCCAGACCATCACACCAGCGGTAGGGGACATGTGCCGCATCACAGCAAAGACAATGCCCAAACTAAACCTGAATTTGTCACTGAGGAAAACCCAGTTCCACTCTGTAGTAGTCAAGTTTTGTTATTCAGGACACTCCTGTAAACAAGTGACAATGGGTGGGTGTCAAAGGCAGTACACGTAATGAGCACTGTCAGATGTGCTTCATCCAAGCACCTGAAAATAGTTCTGACAGGGGCCTGTAAAGATGGTGCCACCTGTCTCTAGATGGTGGGCAACTAAACAGCTGGAGTGCATGTTTCAGTGAATGCCGTTTTGAGGTATTCTCCACTGGAATAAAGTATATCTTGGTGATAAATGGAGCCTGTACAACAATGCACAGAACCAGTGTGGGTCTGTAGTGATGACCTATACAGTCTGCATGCACTGCCATATAGGCTCCATGTCAATGTGCATGTACTTTCAATGTTGGATATTCTATGGAAATAACATATGGAAACCACAAATTTCTGCATAGATGAATAAATTAGACATTACATGTAATACAGATAGCCAGTTTCCAACTTTTCTAGGGGGAAAAAATGATATTCAGGCATTTATTAAATAATTAATTGACAAGAGGAGAAGATTTACAATTCTGTTGCACATTTCTGCTGTCTCGTTGTGATATGGCCAATAGTACTGTCGTTTCTAAGACATGAGATATAGCCAAAGGCTTCTTACATTAATACAACATGACTTGGCATTCAAGAATTATCATTTTCCACCTAATGTATAGCTTTACAGGCTGAGATCTTAGTAATAGCAGTGATGGTAAAGGTCTGTGGCCTCTCCAGGAACAACATGCTGCTATGTGATTATTATAATGAGGTTAAAGTATCAGGAAAATATATATATCTGAGAATGTAATTCCCTACTGTTGGGACTCTTATTTCTCTGCCTCTAATGGAACACATTATGCACCTTTTAGTTATACATCTGTATTGCATTTACAGGTATGTAGCCTACATAAGAGGATGCGTGAGCCATACTTTTCTAAAGTTCACAATGTTTTTGCATATTCCAAGAAACTTGTAAATTGTCAAAGTTCTTGATATGGACGGTAGTCCGACGTCAAAATGTGTTGTGCCGCTTTTGGAATAAAACTTCTGCTTACACCATCTTACACCTGATAATTTTTATCCTTCTGGAGAGTCTTGAAGCAGCGCCAGCAAGAGCAGACTTATCTTTTTGTTTGAACTATATATATGTACTAGCTGATATACTCAGCCTTGCCCGGGTTAATTTGATACAGGTGTTTTCGTGTTTGCACGGAAAATTTTATGAAGTCAAGGTTACCGAGGAAGAAAATATGTATACACATAGAAGAGCATTAGATTTTCCTCAGGCTGCATGTACCGATGTCCCTCTGCAGAATGTGTCACCCCTCCCACTCTCCAATACTTTTACACTTAGCACTGAATAATCGAGTTGTGACTATTTATCCTAATTAAGACCTAAAGAATGCGCCTGTCATGTTTGTATAATATATATATATATACATATACACATACACATATACATATATACACACACATAATGGATTACTGACTCTGACAACACAACTTGAAGCTTGGAGATCCCATATCTTGGTCCAAGTGACAAACAAGCACAGTCTAGATTTGTACAGCTCAGTTTTCTTTCTGGCGTGTATCAAATTTGGGACTCTACACTTAGATAATGATGTTCTGATGAGAAAATAAGGCCCAATGTCTAACTTTTTCAAGTGTTTAATATTATAACCTTAATTATATAAAATCCAAGTCCACCAGCTCAGCATTATTTATTCCCAAGTAAACAGGTCACATTTCTTATACATATTCAATGATCGACTGAAATGCCAATAGCATACAGTGCACAGAATATTTATGTACTGATGTGTTATGTCCACTGCAGTGCTGGACACTATTGGAATATGCTGTAAAAATGATTTAAGAGGTGTATGGAGATCAGTAACTGTGAATCAATGGGAACAAAGGTTGCCAAGCAACAGTGGAAAAGCCTTAGAACACAATCATCTGATAAGGACTGAATGAAGAAAATAAATACAAAACTATTGAGGGTTGTCACATCTAGGAATAATAGCTGTACCATCTACTATACTTCATTTATTACACCGTTACACATTTTTACTTGGAAAAGAAGAGCTTTGTGCTGTACTTATGGGATATGAGGAGGTATTCAAAGGCTATGGAAACCTTTGTGCATCAAAAATCAATACATATCTATGTCCCTGCAGGAAAAAAAAAATGATGCACCTATTTGTTTTTGCATTTAGTTTTCCTACTTATACATTTAGAAAGCTTCCTACATTCAAGTTTCTGGCTGGGGGGGTGTTCCGTGTACTAATCAGCTGGTCTCTCTCATGAACATACACAAAGTCAGCTCCCTCCTCTCTCCCTTGAGAGGCTGTGTAGCATAACCATACCCACTCAATACTACACAGCTAGCTCTCCATCTATCTTATGCTTTCTCTTAGTACCTGCTGGTCCCATTCCCCCTAACTGCTGATAAGAGCAGAAAATTCACCTGGAGTGAATTACAATCCTCTGTAAGGGCTCCTGTCCACGGGCGATCTTGTATTGCGTTACTCGGGGCGATAATCCAGCTGCAAGTAACACAGTGAACGCTTTGCATGGCATTGCTATGGAAAGCGCAGCCCCCTGTCCATGAGCAGAGAACCATAGCGATTCTCCACCGTGAGCCTATCTGTCAGATAGGCTGACCACAGAGAACTGTCAGTTCTGTCCCCTGCTCCTGGGCGGTAGAATATCGTTAGCGATATTTCACCTCACTCGTGGACAGGGGGCCTTAAACAGCTTTATCTGCTCTCTGTCCTCCTTATATCCTCCCCCATCCACTAACACAGCCATATAGCCTTTGTAATAGCTCAGTGGAAAGGCAGTGAATGCAGGTTCACAGTAGGGAGGCAGGCTACGGGAGGAGCAGAGATGCAACCCGTCAGTTTACTCTGACTGACAGAAATGGCTAAGACTTCAGTTCTCCAGTCTGCAGTGCCGTGGAAAACAATACAAGCATAAAAAAGTAAGCAATCACAAATTTATAATGAAAATCAATTACAAAAAGTCTTACATTTCCAAAAATATATTGATTAAAAAAAAAAAAAAGGAATGCAAAGGTCTACACAGCCTTTAGATTCACCACTGCTTGTTACCATGTTTATATTCACATCTTGTCTATGAACCCCATAAACATCAGGGACAGTACCCAATGTATACTTAACACACGTGTAGATCCTATTACACCTAAAGATGGCAAAGATAGAATAAGATAATCTATCTATCCCTCATATCTATCTAACTATCTCTCTGTCATATCTACCTCTCTCTCTCCTTCTCTAATATCTATCTATCATTTACAGCAGTTCATGAAGGTTTTTATGTAGCTTACTTACTTACAGGAGAAAACATCTGCATCTTATAGTCTGATGTCAGGTGAGGGAGTCTTGCAGCATTTAATGATTGGACAAAGTGTGGTTTTAGCGCAGTATAGGCATGTGAAAAACATTGCGCCTATACTGCATTAAAAATTGCGTAAAATGGGCAATTTTTCACGTGCAGAAGACCTGAGCTTCATGCACATGACACTCTTGCATTTACTGGAGCAGCATGTTGCTTAAAAAGCACAGCTGCTCCAGGAGGAGCAAGACAAGAAGCTGCACAGGGCTTCAAGATTACCCCATAACAGGGAGAGCGATCTATGGGTTAATCCCCCATAGCCCCGCTCTCTCTTTCTGCTATCGGGATCCCTGAGGGATATCGCTATAGTGCAGAGAGGGAGGGGATGGGGCGAGGGAGAGTGAGAGCAGGCTAGAGGTCTAATCCCTAAAACTTCCACATTGCAAGTTGAGAGGGACAGGGCTATAGGGTGGGCCTTTCAGCCCTGCCCCGCTCTCAGGGCAGCCCTCTAACCTCACCCTTTCTCTCCCCACTATGGGGAAATCCCTTGGGGAACTGCATGCTGGGAAGAGAGGTAGAGGGAATCCCCTACTGCCCACCGCTGCTGTGAAACTGCCCAGCAGTGGGGTTGGAGGAATTTTCCACTTGCAGTGGGACATTTAAAACGTGCAGCCTAGAAGTACATTTTAAATGTCCTGCTGTAAACTCCTGTTAGTCCCCATGGGGATTAAGAGAATGTTTGGGGAAATGAACAGAACCCTCAGGGCTTCCTCTCATTCCCACGGGGACTAACAGGAGTTTACAGTGGGACATTTAAAATGTGCTTCTGAGTGAAGCGGCGCTGCTGCGATTCTTCTAATGACTTCTAATCTTCTATTCAGAGCATCGGACATAGCTAAACTCCTGCTCCAAGAGGAGTCTATGGAGACTCCAGCGCTTCACGCGCCAAAGATAGGTCAGGTCCTATCTTTTCATGCAGCACGGATCTTCAATGCGAGCATTGTAGCCGTGGATGTCCTATATTTTGAAGGTGCAAGTTTTTTGCGTGTCTAAAATCTCTTCATCTGAACACTTTTACGGGAAACCGTTGGTTCTAATAGATGTGATTTTTTTCACGCACCTATTCTGCATTAAAACCACGCTTGTTTGAATGAGACCTAAAGCTGTAATGACCAAGAGTCCCATCAGTGAAATTCCCCCTGCAGCTCACCACTCCCATGAACAGCCTAGAACTGTAGCTGCTCAGGACTAGATTGAAAAGAGCTGAACACTGAGGGGTCATGCTCAATGCTTTCTATCCATCTAAAAAGTCTGACAGGGATGAAAACTAAAGACGTCTGCGTCACACATATTGAATAGAGATGAGCGAGCACCAAAATGCTCAGGTGCTTGTTACTCGAAACGAACTTTTCGCGATGCTCGAGGGTTCGTTTCGAGTAACGAACCCTATTGAAGTCAATGGGCGACCCGAGAATTTTTGCATATCGCCGATGCTCTCTAAGGTATTCATTTGTGAAAATCTGGGCAATTCAAGAAAGTGATGGGAACGACACAGCAACAGATAGGGCAGGCGAGGGGCTACATGTTGGGCTGCATCTCAAGTTCCCTTTTAAATAGTCACAGGCAGGTACAACTCCGCAATGGGAATTCCGTGTGCACCCACAGCATGGGTGGCTCCCTGGAACCCACCGGCTGTACATTAATGTATCCCATTGCAGTGCCCATCACAGCTGAGGTAATGTCATGTTTAATGCAAGTGGGCTTTGGCCCACACTGCATGCCCCAGTCAGACTGGGGTTCTTTAGAAGTGGACACATGCAGTTACAACTCCGTGTGGACCGACAGCATGGGTGGGTCCCAGGAAGCCACCGGCGGTATATAAATATATCCCATTGCATTGCCCATCACAGCTGAGGTAACGTCAGGTTTAATGCAGGTGGGCTTCGGCCCACACTGCATGCCCCAGTCAGTCTGGGGTTCTTTAGAAGTGGACACATGCAGTTACAACTCCGTGTGGACCGACAGCATGGGTGGGTCCCAGGAAGCCACCGGCGGTACATAAATATATCCCATTGCATTGCCCATCACAGCTGAGGTAACGTCCGATTAAATGCAGGTGGTCTTCGGCCCACACTGCATGCCCCAGTCTGACCGGGGTTTTTAATACATAGACACTGGCAGGTACAACTCCCTAATGTGAAGTCCCTGTGGATCCACAGCATGGGTGGCTCCCTGGAACCCATTGGCGATACATAAATGTATCCCATTGCAGTGCCCTGCTCAGCAGAGCTAACGTCACATACAATATAGGTGTGCTTCGGCCCACAGTGCATGCCCCAGTCAGACTGGTAATATGTACCTTAACAGTAACTGCGTTGGTGGGAATGTGGTGGCGACTGCAGACCTAGTAGCGCGGTTTTATTTAGTTGGTTTTCGGAATGTGGCCAGGATTAAGTGGGCCGAGGCGGGGGATGGTGGGGGGGCTCTCTTGTTGTGTCGGTAAAAGTGAAATTCTTGGACTGCCACCAGACGGACCAATGCAAAGGTATTTGCCAAGAATGTTTTCATAGTTGGAGGAGGAGGGGGATGTTTTTGAGGCACTACGTGTCCTCTCCACGTGTCCGTGATTATATGCACCTTAACAGTAACCGTGTTGGTGGGAAATGGCCTCGCCACCATCATGTCTTTGGGAAGCCTCCGTTTCCACACCCCAGTGACATAGCATTAGCAGTGGTATAGGTAGAGCCCAGAATTAGTAACATTTCAGCGGTAGCATTAGGGACAGGCCCCAGTAACATATCACTAGCAGCATTATAGGGGGAGCACAGTATTAGTTCCATTTCAGTAGTAGTAGCAGTCCAGACAGGCCCCAGTAACAATTCCGAAGCAGCAGTATAGGGGGAGCACAGTATTAGTTCCATTTCAGTAGTAGTAGCAGTCAAGACAGGCCCCAGTAACAATTCCGAAGCAGCAGTATAGAGGGAGCACAGTATTAGTTCCATTTCAGTAGTAGTAGCAGTCAAGACAGGCCCCAGTAACATATCACTAGCAGCAGTATAGGGGGAGCACAGTATTAGTTCCATTTCAGTAGTAGTAGCAGTCAAGACAGGCCCCAGTAACAATTCCGAAGCAGCAGTATAGGGGGAGCACAGTATTAGTTCCATTTCAGTAGTAGTAGCAGTCAAGACAGGCCCCAGTAACAATTCCGAAGCAGCAGTTTAGGGAGATAACAGTCTCTTTCACATTTCAGTAGTTGCAGTATAGACAAGGCCCCAGTTACATTTATGTTTATGAAGCAAAAGTGTAGGCCAACCCCACACACCTTGCGGTACCACGAGTGCAGGCGAAGCCCATAAAAATTACTAGGATTACACTGTAGGTGAGGGCCCAAAAAAATTGGTGTACCAACAGTACTAATGTACCTCAGAAAAATTGCCCATGCCCAACCAAGAGGGCAGGTGAAACCCATTAATCGCTTTGGTTAATGTGGCTTAATTTGTAACTAGGCCTGTAGGCAGCCCAGTTAAAATAAAAATTGGTTCAGGTGCAAGTTTCAACGCTTTAATGAGCATTGAAACGTATAAACATTGTTTACTAAAGTTATATGACTGAGCCTTGTGGGCCTAAGAAAAATTGCCCGTTCGGCGTGATTACGTTAGGTTTCAGGAGGAGGAGCAGGAGGAGGAGGATGAATATAATACACAGATTGCTGAAGCTAAAAGGTCCCCGTTTTTGATGGTGATAGAGAACGATGCTTCCATCCGCGGGTGCAACCTACGTATTGTTTAGGTACCGCTGCTGTCCGCTGGTGGAGAAGAGAAGTCTGGGGAAATCCAGGCTTTGTTCATCTTTATGAGTGTAAGCCTGTCGGCACTGTCAGTTGACAGGCGGGTACGCTTATCTGTGATGATTCCCCCAGCCGCACTAAACACCCTCTCTGACAAGACGCTAGCCGCAGGACAAGCAAGCACCTCCAGGGCATACAGCGCGAGTTCAGGCCACGTGTTCAGCTTCGACACCCAGTAGTTGTAGGGGACAGAGGCGTCACGGAGGACGGTCGTGCGATCGGCTACGTACTCCCTCACCATCCTTTTACAGTGCTCCCGCCGACTCAGCCTTGACTGGGGAGCGGTGACACAGTCTTGCTGGGGAGCCATAAAGCTGGCAAAGGCCTTGGAGAGTGTTCTCCTGCCTGTGCTGTACATGTTACCTGATCTCCACGCCTTCCCTGCTACCTGGCCCTCGGAACTGCGCCTTCTGCCACTAGCACTGTCGTATGGGAATTTTACCATCAGTTTGTCCGCCAGGGTCCTGTGGTATAGCATCACTCTCGAACCCCTTTCCTCTTCGGGTATGAGAGTGGAAAGGTTCTCCTTATACCGTGGGTCGAGCAGTGTGTACACCCAGTAATCCGTAGTGGCCAGAATGCGTGTAACGCGAGGGTCACGAGAAAGGCATCCTAACATGAAGTCCGCCATGTGTGCCAGGGTACCTGTATGCAACACATGGCTGTCCTCACTAGGAAGGTCACATTCAGAATCCTCCTCCTCCTCCTCAGGCCATACACGCTGAAAGGATGACAGGCAAGCAGCATGAGTACCCTCAGCAGTGGGCCAAGCTGTCTCTTCCCCCTCCTCCTCATGCTCCTCCCCCTCCTCAATGCGCTGAGATATAGACATGAGGGTGCTCTGACTATCCAGTGACATACTGTCTTCCCCCGCCTCCGTTTCCGAGCGCAAAGCGTCTGCCTTTATGCTTTGCAGGGAACTTCTCAAGAGGCATAGCAGAGGAATGGTGACGCTAATGATTGCAGCATCACCGCTCACCATCTGGGTAGACTCCTCAAAGTTTCCAAGGACCTGGCAGATGTCTGCCAACCAGGCCCACTCTTCTGTAAAGAATTGAGGAGGCTGACTCCCACTGCGCCGCCCATGTTGGAGTTGGTATTCCACTATAGCTCTACGCTGCTCATAGAGCCTGGCCAACATGTGGAGCGTAGAGTTCCACCATGTGGGCACGTCGCACAGCAGTCGGTGCACTGGCAGATTAAACCGATGTTGCAGGGTCCGCAGGGTGGCAGCGTCTGTGTTGGACTTGCGGAAATGTGCGCTAAGCCGGCGCACCTTTCCGTGCAGGTCTGACAAGCGTGGGTAGCTTTTCAGAAACCGCTGAACCACCAAATTAAAGACGTGGGCCAGGCATTGCACGTGCGTGAGGCTGCGAAGCTGCAGAGCTGCCATCAGGTTACGGCCGTTGTCACACACGACCATGCCCGATTGAAGGCTCAGCGGCGAAAGCCAGCTGTCGGTCTGCTCTGTCAGACCCTGCAGCAGTTCGTGGGCAGTGTGCCTCTTCTCTCCTAAGCTGAGTAGTTTCAGCACGGCCTGCTGACGCTTGCCCACCGCTGTGCTGCCACGCCGACTGCTGGCGACGTGCTGCTGCTGACACATCTTGATTGCGAGACAGAGGTTGCGTAGGAGGAGGAGGAGGGTGGTTTAGTGGAGGAAGCATACACCACCGCAGATACCAGCACCGAGCTGGGGCCCGCAATTCTGGGGGTGGGTAGGACGTGAGCGGTCCCAGGCTCTGACTCGGTCCCAGCCTCCACTAAATTCACCCAATGTGCCGTCAGGGAGATATAGTGGCCCTGCCCGCCTGTGCTTGTCCACGTGTCCGTTGTTAAGTGGACCTTGGCAGTAACCGCGTTGGTGAGGGCGCGTACAGTGTTGCGGGAGACGTGGTTGTGCAGGGCTGGGACGGCACATCGGGAAAAGTAGTGGCGACTGGGAACCGAGTAGCGCGGGGCCGCCGCCACCATCATGTTTTTGAAAGCCTCCGTTTCCACAAGCCTATACGGCAGCATCTCCAGGCTGATCAATTTGGCTATGTGCACGTTTAACGCTTGAGCGTGCGGGTGCGTGGCAGCGTACTTACGCTTGCACTCAAACAGTTGCGCTAGCAATGGCTGGACGCTGCGCTAAGAGACATTGGTGGATGGGGCCGAGGACAGTGGAGGTGAGGGTGTGGGTGCAGGCCGGGAGACGGTCGTGCCTGTGTCCTGAGAGGGGGGTTGGATCTCAGTGGCAGGTTGGGGCACAGGGGGAGAGGCAGTGATGCAAACCGGAGGCGGTGAACGGCCTTCGTCCCACCTTGTGGGGTGCTTGACCATCATATGCCTGCGCATGCTGGTGGTGGTGGCTCCCCGGCTGATCTTGGCGCGACAAACCTTGCACACCACAGTTCGTCGGTCGTCTGCACTCTCAGTGAAAAACTGCCAGACCTTTGAGCACCTCGGCCTCTGCAGGGTGGCATGGCGCGAGGGGGCGCTTTGGGAAACAGTTGGTGGATTATTCGGTCTGGCCCTGCCTCTACCCCTGGACACCGCACTGCCTCTTCCAACCTGCCCTGCTGCTGAACTTGCCTCCCCCTCTGAAGACCTGTCCTCAGTAGGCTTAGCAAACCAGGTGGGGTCAGTCACCTCATCGTCCTGCTGCTCTTCCTCCGAATCCTCTGTGCACTCCTCCCTCGGACTTACTCCAATTACTACTACCTGAGTGATAGACAACTGTGTCTCATCGTCATCGTCCTCCTCACCCACTGAAAGCTCTTGAGACAGTTGCCAGAAGTCCCCAGCCTCATCCCCCTTTCCAAAAGTTGGGCATCGGTCACGACAAACTCCTCTGGTGGGAGAGGAACCATTGCTGCCCATTCTGGGCAGGGGCCCGAGAACAGTTCCTGGGAGTCTGCCTGCTCCTCAGAATGTGTCATTGTAATGGAGTGAGGAGGCTGGGAGGAAGGAGGAGCAGCAGCCAGAGGATTCAGAGTTGCAGCAGTGGACGGCATAGAAGTCTGGGTGGTCGATAGATTGCTGGATGCACTTTCTGCCATCCACGACAGGACCTGCTCACACTGCTCATTTTCTAATAAAGGTCTACCGCGTGGACCCATTAATTGTGAGATGAATCTGGGGACCCCTGAAACTTGCCTCTCTCCTAATCCTGCAGCAGTCGGCTGCGATACACCTGGATCAGGAGCTCAGCCTGTGCCCACACCCTGACTTGGGCCTCCGCGTCCTCGCCCGCGTCTACTTCCTTCAGGCCTACCCCTACCCCTCAGCATGGTGTATTATGAGTAGAGCAGAAACAGAACGCTGTAATTAAATGTGCCGCTTATTGGCCTGTGGTTGGAGGCTGACTTCGCTTACGGAACGCACAGCAGAGCCAGGAAACAATCTTGCGCATGCCTCTAGTGAGATGTAGGTGCGTAGGACTGAGCTAGTGGAATTCACAGCGCAGAGGCAGTCAAGGCGCCAAAGGGCAGTGGTACGCCTTAAGTATTTGGCTTCCCTTTTTTTAAATGATGAGCTGAAACAGCAGACAGATACTGTATGCAGCGTATATTATGTTTACTGTTTCCCTCTGGCGCTATGACGGCGGTGATGTAACAGAGACAGCAGAGCCAGGAAACAATTTTGCGCACACCTATAGTGAGACCTAGGCGCGTAGGACTGAGCTGGTGGAATTCACCGCGCAGAAGCAGTCAAGTCGCCAAAGGGCAGTGGTATGCCTTAAGTATTTGGCTTCCCTTTTTTTAATGGTGAGCTGAAACAGCAGACAGATACTGTATGCAGCGTATATTATGTTTACTGTTTCTCTCTGGCGCTATGACGGCGGTGATGTAACGGAGACAGCAGAGCTAGGAAACAATTTTGCGCATGCCTGTAGTGAGACCTAGGTGCGTAGGACTGAGCTAGTGGAGTTCACAGCGCAGAAGCAGTCAAGTTGCCAAAGGGCAGTGATACGCCTTAAGTATTTGGCTTCCCTTTTTTTAAATGGTGAGCTGAAACAGCAGACAGATACTGTATGCAGCGTATATTATGTTTACTGTTTCCCTCTGGCGCTATGACGGCGGTGATGTAACGGAAACAGCAGAGCTAGGAAACAATTTTGCGCACGCCTGTAGTGAGACCTAGGTGCGTAGGACTGAGCTAGTGGAATTCACAGCGCAGAAGCAGCCAAGTCGCCAAAGGGCAGTGGTACGCCTTAAGTATTTGGCTTCGCTTTTTTTAAAATGGTAAGCTGAAACAGCAGACAGATACTGTATGCAGCGTATATTATGTTTACTGTTTCCCTCTGGCTCTATGATGACGGTGATGTAACGGACACAGCAGAGCCAGGAAACAATTTTGCGCAAGCCTGCTGTAACGCTTAGCTGCGTATTAATTAGGACTACTACCCCCAGCAGACACGCAGTACACTGAAGACGGTCACAGGCAGCCCAAATATAGTATTTTTCCCCAATTGTTTTGAAAAAGCCCACTGCCTATATAGACAGTATATCTCTTTCACCTTTCCCTCTTTCCCTGCCTCACCAGTACTGGCCCCTATACTCTGTACAATGACTGCAGACTGAGGACGCTATGGTCTGCACGCCCGATATACAAAAAAATAAATAAATTGTGCAACACTGCTAAAAGCAGCCTCAACAGTACTGCACACGGTCAGATGTGGCCCTAAGAAGGACCGTTGGGGTTCTTCAAGCCTAAAATAACTCCTAACGCTCTCCCTATAGCAGCTACAGCATCAGTAGCACTTTCCCTGATCTCTGTCAGAATGCATCTGTGGCGAGCCGCGGGAGGGGCCGATTTATATACTCGGGTGACACCTGATCTCGCCAGCCACTCACTGCAGGGGGGTGGTATAGGGCTGGAACGTCACAGGAGGAAGTTGTAATGCCTTCCCTGTCTTTCTATTGGCCAGAAAAGCGCGCTAATGTCTCAGAGATGAAAGTGAAAGTAACCCGAACATCGTGTGGTACTCGTCACGAGTAACGAGCATCTCGAACACCCTAATACTCGAACGAGCATCAAGCTCGGACGAGTACGCTCGCTCATCTCTAATATTGAACCCAATTTTCTGCATAAAAGTTGGAAACGCAAGACAGAGGCAGCACTGGGGAGGAGAAAAAGGTATAAAAAAAGAGCCTAAATCATACAGTTATCCAATACATTTTCAGTTAAAATTGTCCAATAAATAAATCAAACCAGTTATCAAAACTGCTATTAATTGGTTTACAATTTCCATATGAATATTTGTACATTGTTACAAAAAAAGACAGTACAGTAATAAATACATACTAGTAGCAATGGTCCTTCATGAGAAATGGTCCTGTACAG
Source organism: Eleutherodactylus coqui (assembly GCF_035609145.1). Lineage (NCBI taxonomy): Eukaryota > Metazoa > Chordata > Amphibia > Anura > Eleutherodactylidae > Eleutherodactylus > Eleutherodactylus coqui. The sequence continues at coordinate 63,781,668 of NC_089842.1, read as the reverse complement.
TAGATGCAACAATTGTGCAGACAATATTTCAAGGTTTTATTCTTAAAACAGGAAAAATCATTTAAAAACCTAGTTATTAAGGTACTCCCAACTGTTGTAGTTGCTTGTGTAGGGTTGAAGATGATAATCACTTGATATATTTCATGCAAGCGTTTAGAATCTCGATCCCATGAAGTTCTCGAAGTTGCGTCATGTATCTAAAAATGTACAAAGAGAATACTTAAGAAGCATTAAGACAAAACGTCAATGATGAGATAATCAGGAAACGATGCATGGTGATATAAAATCTACATCCTCCTACCTAGATGACTGCTAAATGTAATTTATGCTAATGAAAAATAGTTCACTGTCCATAACATGTAATACATTTTTTCCCACATGGAGTTTCCTGAATTGCATGTGCTTGGTTGGTTATCAAATTATGAGAAGTCCCCAAAAAGTACCCTAAAAGGCTTATTACTTCTATCCCTATAACCCTATATGTAGTGCTAACTGCACCTCTATCCTTTATACACATGAACATAGTAACACATAGTCCATGCTGACAATATTGCATGTGACTGCATGTCAAATGCCGCATTATGCATCACACATCACTAGAGATGAGCGCGCACACTCGTCTGAGCTTGATGCTTGTTCGAGCATTAGGGTACTCGAGATGCTCGTTACTCGAGACGAACACCACGCGATACTCGAGTCAATTGCATTTCCTTCCCCGCATGTTTAGCGCCATTTTCTAGCCAATAAACATGCGGGGAAGGCATTACCACTTCCTGCTGTGACGTGCCAGCCCTCTCCTCCCCCTCACAGTAGTGAGTGGCTGGGTCGATCAGGTGACCGCTGAGTACTTAAAGTGGTCCCGCCCGTGGTTCGCCTCAGACACATGCTAGCAGAGGTTAGGGAAAGTGCTGCTGCTTATACAGGGATAGTGTTAGCGTAGGATCCTGTCTTCAGGAACCCTAACGGTCCTTCTTAGGGCTACTCCTCATCGTGTGCATTACTGTTGTGGCTGGCTGGGAGCTGTAGTGCACCAATTTTTTTTTTAAGCATCTCAGGCTGTGCAGGCCATTTCAGCTATAACGTTCTCAGTTTGCAGTGTATTACAAAGAGTTTAGGGACAGAGCTGCCTATATAGGGAAAGTTTTACAGGACTCCTGATCCTCTGTGCGAGAACCGCAAAGCTCCTTTTTAGGGCTACATCTCACTGTGTGCATTACAGTTGTGGCAGGCTGGGAGCAGTAGTGCACCAACTTATGTATTATGCATCTAGACCTGTTCTCAGCCTTTCAATAATAGCGTTCTCAGCCTGCAGTGCCGTACAAACAGCTCTCACCGTGAAACTGCACTCTAACATTTCCTAGCCTACTGCAAACTACTTCAGTTATACTGTTCTGTGTGTGCAGTGCATAACGCAGAGTTTAGGGACAGAGCTGCTTTTATAGGGAAAGTTTTACAGCCCTGATCCTCCGTATAAGAACCCCAACGCTCCTTCTTAGGGCTGCATCTCACCTTGTGCTTTACAGTTGTGGCTGGCTGGCCGCAGTAGTGCACCAATTTTTGTATTACACATCTTGGCCTGTTCACAGCCTTTCAGTAATTGCGTTCTCACCCTGCAGTGCCGTATAACCAGCTCTCACCGTGAAACTGCACTATAAAATTGCCTAGCCTGCTGCAAAGTAGTTCAGTTATACTGTTCTGTGTCTGCAGTGCATTAGACAGAGGTCTCTCCGCTAAACAGTACTGTAAGATTTCCTGGGGCACTGCAAAGTATCTCAGCTCTGCCACTGTGCAGAGCGTCTCACAATACCCTTTCCTTGGTGGGGTTGAAATAGCTGCAGTTACCAGCACTATCCACTCGCTTTAGAGTCTTCTCCCACTCCATACAGCCTCTATTATCTACAAGTCTCTGTGAGCAGTGAATTACCCCTAGGTATCAGCGCAAGACAGCGGGTTTATTTTTTCAAGTCACAGCATAGAGCCTCCGCTATCTACAAGTCTCTGTGTGCGGTGAATTAGCCACAGTTGTCAGCGCTGTACAGTGGGGTAATTTATTTGGGCCCTGCTCTATTCTTAATCCGCCATGATGAGGAGTAGGGGTAATGGTCGAGGACGCGGACGAGGGTGTCCAAGTGAGGGTGTGGGCACAGGCCGAGTTCCTGGGCGTGGTGAATCACAGCCGGCTGCTGTGGGATTAGGAGAGAGGCAAGTTTCTGGGCTCCCCAGCTTCATATCACAATTTGCGGATCCGAGTGGTAGACCTTTATTACAAACAGAGCAGTGCGAGCAGGTCCTGTCGTAGATGGCAGAAAACGCGTCCAGCAATGTATCGACCACTCATTCTTCTATGGACTGCAAATCTGAATCCTCTGGCTGCTCCTCCTTCCTCCCAGCCTCCTCACTCCATGAAAATGACATATTCTGAGCAGGCAGACTCCCAGGAACTGTTCTCGGGTCCCTGCCATCAATGGGAAAAAACGGTTCCTCTCTCACCTGAGGAGTTTGTCGTGACCGATGCCCAATGTTTGGAAAGTTCCGGGAGTCTGGGTGATGAGGCTGGGGACTTCCGGCAACTGTCTCAAGAGCTTTTTGTGGATGAGGATGATGAGACACAGTTGTCTGTCAGTGAGGTAGTAGTAAGGGCAGTAAGTCCGAGGGAGGAGCGCACAGAGGATTCGGAGGAAGAGCTGCTGGACAATGAGATGACTGACCCCACCTGGTTTGCTAAGCCTACTGAGGACAGGGCTTCAGAGGGGGAGGCAAGTACAGCAGCAGGACAGTTTGGAAGAGGCAGTGGAGTGGCCAGGGGTAGAGGCAGGGCCAGAGCGCAGAATCCCCCAACTGTTTCCCAAAGCACCCCCTCGCGGCAAGCCTCCATGCGGAGGGCTAGGTGTTCAAAGGTGTGGATGTTTTTTAGTGAGAGCGCGGACGACCGAAGAACAGTGGTGTGCAACCTGTGTCACACCCAGATCAGCCGGGGAGCAACCACTACCAGCCTCACCACCACCAGCTTGTGCAGGCATATGATGGCCAAGCACCCCACAAGGTGGGACGAAGGCCATTCACTGCCTCCGGGTCACACCACTGCCTCTTCCCCTGTGCCACAACCTGGCACACAGATCCAATCCCCCTCCCAGGACACATGCATGAGCACCTCCTGGCCTGCACCCACACCCTCACCTTCACCGTCCTCCACTCCATCCAGCAATGTCTCAGCGCAGCGTTCAGCTGTCGCTAACACAAGTGTTGAAGCGAAAGCGGAAATACGCCGCCACCCACCTGCATGCACAAGCTTTAAACGTGCACATAGCCAAATTAATCAGCCTGGAGATGCTGCCCAGTCACCACTATTTTTCCCAGTGGGCCGTCCCCGCCCTACACCAGCACGTCTCCTGCAACATAAATCATGCCCTCACCAGCGCAGTTACTGGGAAGGTCCACTTAACCATGGACACGTGGACAAGTACTGGCGGGAAGGGCCACTATATCTCCCTGACAGCACTTTGGGTGAACTTGGAAGAGGCTAGGACCGAGTCAGAGCCTGGGACCGCTCACGTCCTACCCACACCCACAATACTTCGGTCACCAGCAGTTGGTAGCGCGCGGCAGCACAGCTGCGGGGAAGCGTCAGCAAACTGTGCTGAAACTAATCAGCTTAGGTGACAAGAGGTACACAGCCCCCGAGCTGTTGCAAAGTCTGACGGAGCAAACCGACCTCTGGCTTTTGCCGCTCAGCCTCCAACCGGGCATGGTCGTGTGTGACAACGGCCGTAACCTGGTGGCGGCTCTGCTGGTTGGCAACTTCACACATGTGCCATGCCTGGCCCACATCTTCAATTTGATGGTTCAGCGGTTTCTGTAAAACTACCCCTACTTGTCTGACCTGCTTGGCAAGCTGCGCCCTGTCTACGCACATTTCCGCAAGTCTACCACGGACGCTGCCACCCTGAGGACTCTGCAACGTCGGTTTCAGCTGCCACAGCACCCACTGCTGTGCGACTTGCCCACATGCTGGAATTCTACGCTGCACATGTTGGCCAGGCTGTACGAGCAGCGTAGAGCAACAGTGGAATACCAGCTGCAACATGGGCGGCGTAGTGGTAGTCAGCCTCCCCAATTCTTTACTTAGGAGTGGGCATGGATGGCAGATATCTGCCAGGTCCTCGGAAACTTTGAGGAGTCTACCCAGATGGTGAGCGGCAATGCGGCCATCGGTAGCATTACTATCCCGCTGCTTTGCCTGCTGAGAAGTTCGCTGCTAAGCATAAAGGCCGACGCTTTGCGGTTGGAACAGGAGACGGGGGATAACAGTATGTCGCTTGATAGCCAGACCACCCTCATGTCTATATCTCAGCTCATTTTGGAGGAGGAGGAGGGGGAAGAGACAGCTGGCCACGCAGCAGAGGGTACCCATGCTGCTTGCCTCTCATCTGTTCAGTATGTATTGGCTGAAGAGAAGGAGGAGAAGGATCTTGAAAGTAATCTTCCTAGTGGGGACAGCAATGTGTTGCATACTGGTACCCTGGCACACATGGCTGACTTCATGTTAGGCTGCCTTTCCCGTGACCCTCGTGTTAGACGCATTCTGGCCAACCCGGGTTTTTGGGTGTACACCCTTCTAGACCCACGATATAAGGAGAACCTTTCCACTCTCATTCCCGAAGAGGAAAGGGGTACAAGAGTGATGCAATACTACAGGGTCCTGGGGGAAAAAGTGATGCTCAAGTTCCCATCTGACAGCGCTAGTGGCAGAAGACGCAGTTCCAAGGGCCTACTAGCAGGGGAGGCACGGGGATCAGGTAACATGTTCAGCGCAGGAAGGGGAACACTCTCCAAGGCCTTTGCCTGCTTTATGGTTCCCCAGCAAGACTGTGTTACCACTCCCCAGTCAAGGCTGAGTCGGAAGGAGCACTGTAAAAAGATGGTGAGGGAGTACGTAGCCGATCACACCACCATCCTCCGTGATGTCTCTGCTCCATACAACTATTGGGTGTCAAAGCTGGGCACATAGCACGAACTTGCGCTTTAAGCCCTGGAGGTGCTGGCCTGCCCTGCTGCTACCGTCTTGTCAGAGAGGGTGTTTAGTGCAGCTGGGGGAATCATCACGGATAAGTGAACCCGCCTGTCAACTGACAGCTCCAACATGCTTACCCCCATAGAGATGAACAAAGGCTGGATTTCCCCAGACTTCTCTTCTCCACCGGTGGAAAGCAGCGGCTTCTAAAGAATCTTTTCACTGCATCAGGAGAAAAATGCATCCTCTATCACCCCAAAAAATGGGAGAATTAGCTTTGTGTATCCCTCTCTCCCTCCTCCTAAAACAGCATGTCATCACGCTGAACTGCCAATTTCTATGCGGCCCAAAATGCTCTTTTTAAAACTTTTAAAAGTTTTATCAGTTTTAAAAGTTAAACTTAAACCAATTTTTGCAGAGGGCTGCCTCCAGGCTCTGTTACAAATTAACCAATAACGAGCTGTATCTTCAAAAAATGTTTGTGGGTTTCCCCTGCCCTTGCGATTGAGCAATTTTTCAGGGGTACACTTGTACACTTGGTAAACACAAATTTTTAGGGCCATTGCCAATACTGTCAGCAAACTAATTTTTCCAGGCTTCTTGGTAGATACATTTTTACAGGTGTTCGCCTATACTATTGGTACAGAAATGTTACAGGGGTTCGCCTATACTATTGTTACAGAAATGTTACTGGGGTATGTCTATACTCTTGCTACAGAAATGTTACTGGGGTCTGCCTATACAGTTTCTACTAAATGGTTTGAGGGGTTCGCTAAACGTTTGCTACAGAAATGTTACATGGGTCCGCCTATACTTTTGCTACAGAAATGTTACATGGGTCCGCCTATACTTTTGCTACAGAAATGTTACATGGGTCCGCCTATACTTTTGCTACAGAAATGTTACTGGGGTCCGCCTATACAGTTTCTACTGAAAAATTTGAGGGGTTCGCCTATAATCTTGCTACAGAAATGTTACAGGGGGTCGCCTATACTTTTGCTACAGAAATGTTACAGGGGTCTGCCTATGCTGTGGGTGCACAAAGACTTCCCATCACAGTGTTTTACCTATCTGGCACAATACACTGACTGACTTGAGCGGGGTGAAACTCTGCCATGTTTGGGCACTCTGATTTCTTCCTGTGTAATACCATCTTTGTGCACCCACAGCATAGGCAAGCCCAAAGAACTCAAAGACTTTCCATTGCGGTGTTGAGCTATCTGACACCTACACAGATTGAAGTGTGTGGGGACACATGTCTATTCAACTCACGGCACCTTGGGTCACACAAGGTGGAGTCTGGGGCTGAGCCTGACCCAGGGCCCGCTCATGTACTTCCCACACAGAGTATTGCTGGTCCTATCTCGGTCATGATTTCTTGGCCTTGTTATGCTACCTCCTCCTGCTTCGGATCTGGGGATCAGCGCTGGGCAACATGTATTTTCTCTCATGTTATCACAGTTATCTGAGACACTGGTTAGGGCCAAACAAAAGGAGCAGTACTGCATTAATGAGACTTTCACAGCTGCAGTAGCATCCGAGTCCGCTTTATGCCCACGATTACTGAGGGTGTAAGCCGAGGCCGAGGTCCTTGGCAGGGTGAAACTGCCTTGTTTGGGCACTCTTTTTTTTTTATGTGTAATAACATGTTTAAGTTCCTTGGGCTCGCCTATGCTGTGGGTGCGCAAAGACTTCCCATTGTGTTGTTTTACCTGTCTGGCACAAACACACTGACTGACTAGGGCAGAAATGTGGGCCGAGACCGAGGCCCTTAGCAGGGTGAAACTCGGCCATGTTTGAGCACTCTGATTTCATCATGTGTAATATCATGTTTGAGTTTCTTGGGCTCGCCTATGCTGTGGGTGCACAAAGACTTCCCATCGCAGTGTTTTACCTGTCTGGCACAAATACACTGACTGACTAAGGCAGAAATGTGGGCCAAGGCCGAGGTCCTTGGTGGGGTGAAACTCTGCCATGTTTGGGCACTCTGATTTCTTCCTGTGTAATACCATCTTTGTGCACCCACAGCATAGGCGAGCCCAAGGAACTCAAAGACTTCCCACGGCGGTGTTGAGCTATCTGACACCTACACAGAATGAATTGTGTGGGGACACATGGATTTTCCATTGCCATGTAACTCGCGGCACCTTGGGTCACACAAGGTGGAGGCTAGAACTGAGCCTGACCCTGGGCCCACTCACGTGCTTCCCACACAGATAATTGCTGCATTGTGGAGATGTGTAGAAGTGCTGGCACCTGAGTCCCCTTTATGCCCATGCTTGCGGCTCCTGACAATTTTGTGACGGAGGTGGCACAGGATTGGAATGATGATCGTACGTCAATTTATCATCAATTCTCAACAACATTGTGGGCTATCGCCCAAACTTTCAAAGAAGGTTGCTGCCTAGCCCTGCCAACCCTCTGAAGTGTGTGCCTCCGGTTCCTCCTCATCCATTACGCACCTATAAATAGACATGACGGTGGTGTGGCTATGAAGTGAGCGTGTGGCATGAGGCCAACTGAATGCTGTGCAGGGAAAATTTTGGGTGCGCTGTGGACGCAGGGTTGTGCGGAGGGGTTGGACAGCAATGTCAGCATGTAAGCCAGGAGAAGAGGCAGTGATGTCACACACAGGCAGTGATTGTCCTTGGTTGCAGGTAGTGTGGTGCTTAGCCAAGATGTGCCAGCGTGTATGCCTTGCTAATGAGGCTTTGTCCCAAGTAAATTGTTAGTGGGGTGACGCCAGACTCTTGCCCCCATTTTGGCTTAAGAGTGGGACCTGGGAGCCTCAGATGCAGCCATGCATGCTGCCCCTGCCGTTCCCTATCTGTTTATGTGGTGTTTTCATGACTTTCTGATGCTTTCTGGTGTTTCACAAGTCATCACTTATGCGGAGCATCGGTCCCTTAAAAAATGCTCAAGTCTCCCATTGACTCAATGGGGTTCATTACTCGAAACGAGCTCTCGAGCATTATGAAAAGTTCGACTAGAGCAACGAGCACCCGAGCATTTTGGTGCTCGCTCATCTCTACACGTCACCAAGTACGGATAGTCCCCTACTTATGAACAGGTTCCATTCCAAGAGCCTGTTCGTAAGCGCATTTGTTCATATATCCGTACTGGGTTGTGTATGGAGGAGGATAGGGGGTCAATCCAGCTCCATACAGCATGGGTGTCGGCTGTTTCTTAAGGCAAGTCTGGCATAATTGGCAAGTCACCACATTCTTGCATAAAAAGGTTTTGCAAAAACAAACTCTCATGCTGGGTTTACTTATATCGATTGTGTCCAGTCAAGACATTTTATACTGGAGCTGGACAGTACAGCGGTCCAGAGTCTATAGTTGCATGCAACATTTTTTCATTTGGCGCATGAAGACATGTGGCGTCAAAACTGATTTGTAGGATGCTGGGATAGATCCCATATAAATTTATGAGATTAATTACGCCATCAGTTTCCCTCCGGTGTTTGACTACAATTGATATATCGGAAACTAGAGCTTAAAAAGATAGTTTTCCTAAAGTCAACCATAGGGAAAGCTTAGAAGATAACTTAATAGAAATATATTATTTAGTTCAATGAGAGGTGTATGAACCAGTATGCCACAAGCTTCCCCTAGTGGTGGCTGTAAGATAAAACTTTATCCTTTAAAGAAATGGTTTTCATCTGACAATCACCAGCTGTCTGGACTTTGTAGACCTGCTGTAATAAATTAAATCAAAGAGAGTAGTGTCTCTTCTAGTGTATTCATTATAGCTGGTCTGCCATCAGGAACAGGACATTGTTTGCAGACAGTGCCGTAGCCATAGGGGTCGCAGTGGTTGCAATTACGACCGGGCCCAAAAGCCCCCCATAGTTTCAGGTCCCTCTGAAGCTCTGGCTAGCAAGAGAAGATCTATATCCATTAATCATGCTGCATGCCAGTCTATCACAGCATCTGTTGGAGCATAGCACAGACTGGCTCCTCTTCCATATAATGTACATGTACTATAGAGGGTGAGGAGCTGGTATTTGCTATGCTCTAAGAGAAACTGTGCCAGGCTTTGGCAGCAGTGTGACTAATGGAGCTAGATCTGCTAAATTTCATTGTAAAAGTATACATAGCCTTAAAGCCTATGGCTGTAAAGAATGACATTTGGATATCAGTGTCAGAAAAACAGAACTATGTTCATGATATACAAGGGTGAGTCAAAAATGATCTGCAGTGCACTCTGGCTGTAGAATTTATTTTAATCACTTCTCTGAAAAGGCAAATTCATTATTTTTTTACATAATCTCCCTGTTTTTTAATATACTTTGTCCATCTGTCAACAAGCTTTTGTATTCCCTCATTAAAAAATCTTTTAAGCTGAGCTGCAAGCCGCAAATGCACCGTTGTCTTCACCTTTTCACCAGACGTGAAGCTTTGTGCTCTTAGGGCTTCTTTCAGAGGACTAAACAAGTGATAGTCCAATGCGGAAAGATCAAGACTTTAGGGTGGATACTTTTATACCTCAAAATATAGTTTTTGCAGAGTGTTGGCAGTATGGACTGCAGTGTGCAGACGTGCATTTAACATACAACACCACAACAGCCTTGCATAGAGGTCCTCTGGATTTTGTTTGCATTTTAGACTTCAGCTCTTCAGTGAGCATCTCACTGTAATGAGCACTGTTGATTGTTGAACCTTTTTCCTGATGATATTGCAGAAGTAGCCCTCGAGAATCCCAGAAAACTGTAAGTATCAATTTTCCAGCTGAAGTTTGACTTTTTAACTTTTTCTTGTTTCACAATTGAGGAGGTTTCTATTTCCTACTCTGCCATTTATTGGAGACAAGACATGGACTCATCTCTACAAGCCTGAGAGGAATAATTCTTTTTAAGAAACTTTCACCTTTCTTAAATTATTGGTCCAAATTTTGTCTGCATATGTTTAAATACTTTTAGCACTCTTCCGTAAGTTGTTTTGGTACCCATCTTGCACAAACCTTTCGAAACCCAGATCTGTCCTGGATTATTGCATAATCTACTGTCAATTGTCTATCAAACAGGATTATTTCACAAGCATGCTAAATTTTTTCATTAGTCGTGGACAGGCATCCGGCTCTTTCTTCATGACTTAAGGCTAGAGATGAGCGAGTGTACTCGGTAAGGACAGATACTCGAGCGAGTACCTGCCTGCTCGCCTGCAAAGATTTGCGTGTCGGCGAGGGGCGGGGAGCAGTGGGGGAGAGAGGAGGGGAACGGGAGGGAGATCTCTCTCCCTCGCTTCCTCCTGCTCACTCCCGCAACACAGCGCTCACCCACGCCGGCACCCGAATCTTTGCGGGCGAGCAGGCAGGTACTCGGTAAGGACAATAGTCGCTTGAGTATCTGTCCTTACCAAGTACGCTCGCTCATCTCTATTAAGGCCCATTTACATGCAAAGATAATCTTTCAAAAAGTTTGAAAGTTTTAGGGAATTTTTTTGCATTAAGTGTTAATGCTGATGGTCATTAACACGTTATCATCTTCACTTGCATGTAAAAGGGCCTCCACAAGCTATTTGCAGAGCCAAATATGTAATAAATCACACACCCAGCTGTGCACACCGCTGCATTATTCTCCTTGGGGTGTTGGCAGAATACAATGTGAGCTTCTGGCTTCCTGCGAGATAACAGCCTGCAGTCAGTCTACTGACAGATAAAGGTGTTTGCTTTATCTCCAGTAGCTGAATGATGGATTTTAAGTTCACCTTAAAATCATCGTTCAAACAAAATGTGCCCGATGCCCACATTTACATGTAATGATTATAGCTCAAATTCAGTTCTTTGAACGAATTTCGAGCGATAACTGTTGCGTGTAAATGGGCCTTTACACTTGTGCAACCTTCCTTGAACTTATCTATCCATTTATACACACGTATTTGCAACACTGCACTTTCTCCATACTGTGCACCAATCTGAATGCACTTGATTCGAAAACCTGAAAGACTCAAGGGTTGTGAAGAAACAGACCACAACTGCACACAAAACAGTGGTAAACAAAGAAAACAGACAACAGGGAAACACTGTCCCTACAAACCCTTTATACAGGAAAGGGATGGACCTGCCTATGTGCGGATAACCTGCCATAACATAGGCGAACCTGACCACGTACCTAGGCTACTAGTAGACCCTATGTAGGGGAGGAGAAAACCACAGAGAACAAGTTTTTTCAACAATAGTAATCTCAGTACTTAGCTTTGTGAAGAATCAGAAAACCAGGAGATCCAGCACCAACCTCTGACTTCCACCACAGTCAGAGGGAGATTGAATTAAACAGCAATAAGCTAAGAGCAAGGTCAGGTAAAATAGTCCTCCCAAATTACCCACAGGTGAGACTAAGCAAGTCTCACCTAAAACGACTCCCACCAGAGCCAGAAGATCAAGAGAACCAAATAGAAGACCTAAGCCAGATTGCTAGAAAGGAACAGATCCCAGAACTGCTTCAATAACCCTCAAACCTATAAAACGATATACTTCACGCTGCTCTTCTTTCGTGAAAATAACAAGTGGGGTGGACATTTTTTTTTTGTACTGCAGTTACAAATTACTTGACTTAACATGTTCAAACCTGCACATCAGTGACTGGGGAGACAGCGACCTACAACGAAATGTGTTGATACGACAGTGCGGCCAACAGAAGTTTTAATATAACTAGAGTGCAGATAGTTTTAAACTCACTTTCATATTATAACATTTTGGACTTAAGAGAAAATAAAGCGCTTACTTATTTTTTCATAAAAACAAGTTTGCCATAGACTACTGTACCTGCATTGGGATTTGAGCTATTTTTGATTAGACACATACCTTGGCTCTGCAGAACAGAGCTTCCCTAGTGCTATAGCAGCATTCTGTTGTACAGACAGTCTACTGGAGTTTCCACCAGCATGAGTCAGAAGCAGCTTCAGGATATCAGACTGCAACAAAGCCAAGGCCGCTCCAGGTAGGTCAAAGCAGTTTCCCAAACACAGTGCAGTGTTCCCAACAGTAATCTCATCCTTGGAACGTAGCAGGTTTACCAAGGTGCCAAAGTCTGAAAGAAAATAAAATTTACAGTTGCACGTAAATTAACTCTTTGGAATCACCTGAATATCTGCATTGATTACTATTAAAATATAATCGGATTGTCGTTAAACTCACAAACACAAATACAACGTAAACTAATAGCCCACAAACAGTTGCACCGTTGAGGTCTTTTACTGGAGTCTTTTACATTTTACTGCCTTCTAATAGGTGGCACTGTGGAGGTATTATTCCATCTCCCTTATTTGCATACTACCCAGAGGAGCATGAATGGCCTTATAAGTCTCTTCAATCGCTCACCTTCTAGGTGCTTTCCCTAAGGAGAAAAGATAATGTTCCTGACCCACGTCACAGGCCTCTAAGCTAGCCAAGCCAAACACCTAGTACACACTGATGAGTGGCAAACACCAGAAACAGCTGTCTGTGTATTGATTCTGGCTTGGCTTTTAATTCCCAGTCATTGTTGCAAGGCTTGTATAAAGAGTCTAACACTGACCTAGGTGGTGCTGCAGAGGTATTGTTCCATCTCCCTTATTTGTCTTTTACTGAACACATTCACTTAATACCCACATTATTTTCAGGCCTTACACAGTAGGGTGAGGGGAATTTAATAACGGTGCGCCAAACAGGGACACTGCACAAATATGCAAGTTGTACTGTGTGCCCCTCTGTTCTCACAAATTGTGCCACCCAGGGACTGCGGCTTACTTGGTTGGCGGTGTTTTTTTTGTTAATATAAAACAAAAAGAATCCCAAACAGGGAAACAACAAATACAGACAGTGAGTGTCAGGGGCCCCAGACGTTGTTCTAATCACAAGTCTGGACTCTACAAATTATTTGCAGGCCTTATGCAAATAGAAGTGGTTTTCTGAAAACCATAAAGATAACTGAAAACTTACATAAAACTATACTAAATTGTAAACCAAAAAAGGACTAAATAAAAAGAAAAAGGAAACATGAAGGCAAGGGGTAGAGGGTGTGTTGGTGGTGGAGGTAGTAGAAGAAGGGCCAAGTTGGCACATCAAGCAGTTTCTATAGAAGAAACAGCTCCATGCCCTGCATGAGCAGGACAAGCCTGCTGCCATTCCTTATGAGTGATTCTGCCCATGCTTTGCATCAGCAGCACTCAGAACAGGTTATAGAGTGGATGACACAGCATGCCTAAAGTACCACCACCTCCTCATCCTTCCAGTCACAGGGACACACCAGTCAGTCTGCACCAATCGGCCATGAACATTACCCCTCTACTTCACCAGGTGCCAAATCCACTGCACCCTCTGAAGCAGTCCACATATGGGACGTACCTAAATGCTCTTGGGCCTGGGTGCAAAAGTTCTTCTTGGGGCTCCCCCAACTTCTCTTAATGACACAGGACATATAGTTGCGCCCTGCAGGTTCAGGGTATGCATGGAAGGAGATTGCGGGTCAATCCTGCTACATACAATGGGGGTGCTGTCGGTTTCTTACAGGCAAAACCTGCCCGCAACATCTCCAATAAACTGCGCTGCTTATTGGAGCTCTTAATCCTTAACATTCCCCACACCTTCCTTCCTTGCTGTGTAGTTGTCATGGCAGCAGGGGGCTTCCTGAAAGGCCCAATGCTGTCATTGCAGATTGCCTATCAAGCCATGCCTGTGGTGTGGCTTAATAGAATGCCTGTCAGATTGCAGAATGATGTAATGCTATGGCAATACATCATACTGCAGGAGTGATCAAACCATTGCTAGTTCTTGTCACTTATGGGGCCAAAAAAAAGTAAGTAAAAATTAGTTTAATTTTTTTATTAAATATAAAAAAAATAAAAAGTAGAAAAAAACCCTTTTGCCATATTAATAATAAAATAATTTAATATTAAAACCAGAAGAAAAAAAAAATTTCGGCATCACTGCAGCCATAAAAGTCTGATCTATCAAGGTAACGCAATATTTACCCCGCACGGTAAACGTCATCAGAAAAACAATAAGCGCTGGTCACTTTGATCACATTTTATTCCTTTTTTTCTTGGAGACAAAGTCATATGTACTCCAAAATAACAAATGGAACTGCTAAACTTTTTTTAAGGATTTACAGCATATTATATGGTTCATTGAAAAATACAACTCGTCCCACAAAAAACAACGATATGGCGTCACATGTTGATTGATAAATTAAGAGTTATGACATTTTTTTAAACGTAGGGGAAAAAAACAAAAATTAGAAAAAAAAGGTCCTCAGGGGTGAAAGTGTCAGTAAACCCCTTTAATGTAACAGTAACGCTGAGCCGCCAGTGCCATCCTTCTCTCTCAACTGAGACAGACTCATTTTTGGCTGCGCTCACATGTCACGATTTGCAGAAGATTTCACCCTTTCAATTGGAATTCAGTTGAAATCTGCTGCAGATCTGCACGGAAATCTGTCAAGTGTGTACACACCCTTAGGGGTCCTTCACACTGAAAATCGTGGCAAATCACGTCTTTTTCCAGCTTTCTTGAGCGTCGCACTGCTTTTTCTCGCAAAAACATTGCTGCTGCTTCCGATTTTCACGCGATTTTTTAGCGTAAAAGTTATTAGGACTTTCTAATGTTAAAAACCCTTGGCACGAAAATCGCAAGCTTGTGCTTTGTGATGCAATAAAAAGGAGGCTAAATAGGGAAACATGGAAGATTAAAAATAATAATAAAATCGCTCATCACAAAAAGATAGGATACGCCACGATTTTTTTTCTCGCAACATCGCATGAGTGAAAACGTCGCAAATGTGAAGGGAACCATTGAAAAGGTTGGGTTTCATAATTCTGTGTTTTCACACACTTGTGTGAAATCACCCTTAATGGGGTTTTGCTGCCTTTCCACTACATGCATTACTCAGGTCCACATATTGGATGTACACACATCACACATTTTAGGGCTCATCCTCATTACTGCTAAACAATTCTGTTTTCATGCTCTGTTCGGGAAGCAGCATCCCCTGGCGAATGGATCAAATAAAAGGGACCCCACCGACTAGAACGGCTCTGTTTGGTTTCCGTTTGGCATTTTACAGGATGAAGTAGCGCTGCATGCTGCAATATTAAGTCCTGTTTTTTTCAGTTTTTTTTTTCAGTAATGGAGGCTCCGGACCTGAACCTTCAACACGGATGTCAACTGACCCAAAGGGTTTGTTCACATGGGCGTATGCGTACAGCACTGTGAGTCTCCCGCAGCATTGTACACATTACAGCCCGTACACTGTGCTGGCAGAGTCCGCGTAGAAAGTCCTACTGACATTTGCGTAAATAAAACACAGTGATACCATGATCGCCAGTGTGAAGGCACCCTAGCACAGACAGGTCAGGTCTTTTCACACACCACGGTCCTTGTTCTGTCTTTGGTGCGTGATGCATGGGAGTCTCCATAGACTCCTATGGGAGCTGGATAATACACAGCTGAATGGGCAATTTCACAGATAATAAGCTCTAGACTTAAGAGCTGGAAATCACCTGTTCACACGATTTTTTGTGCAGTATAGCTGCAATTCATTCACGCACCTGTACTGTGCTAAAAGCCCGCTCGTGTGAATGAGCCCTAACTGATACAAGGGCTGCATATGATGCACAAAGAAACAGATCATGCTGTAATTTATTTCTCCTATGTATTGATACGCAGTGTCCACACGCCACTGTGCATGGATCACTTAAATTCCATTGACTTTCATTGCCTCCATTCACCGCGTGTTACCCATGGGATATATGTGCACATTATACACCGTGATAATACACCCGCGTGAATGAATCCTTCCAAACATCCAGTATACATACATAAACATTACATACTTACCATTCCTGCAGATGGCGCCGTCCTGGACTTCTGCGTATTCTAGGCAGGACAGCAGCAGAGGAGCCATGGTATCCAGGCAGCTGGAGGAACACGGGACAGGCATTCTTGTGGCATCCTCCAGCCCTGCTGTCTGTATCTTCAGCCTCCTTCCTCCTCCTTCTCTTCCTCCTCTTCATTCCACCAGCGGATCTGCTGTCTGTGTCAGTGCAGGAGGAGGGGAGGCTGTATAGAGTGATAGTGATGCGCAGCCAAGACTTTCAGCTGTAACTACAGCCTCTCAGCCAGGTTTCACCGACCAATCATTGATTGAAACTCTGATTGAGCAGTGAAACAACCAATGAGGATTTTCTACAGTCTGAAGAATGGATCGCTCATTGATTACAAAGGTCTTCCTGCTCCCTGCCTGCACTGCTTGCCGCGATACATGCGCTTGCAAGTCTTGTGTGGTCTATGGTGAGGGGTCCCCCAGCTAAGGGGCCGGGTCACAATTTCAACCCCTGCAACCCCTAGTAGTACTAGTCCACTCAGGAGAAGAAAGACAAAGAGATGGTGGGAGATGATGAGATGCTTGACCCAACCTGGACAGGCAGTGGGAGTCATAATAGCCACTTGTAGGAGTAGAAGTGACCATGTGTTCATGTGCTCATTATTAGAATAACACTGAATAGGAATGGTGTTCATAGAAGAACACCACAAAGTAAGGTGCTGCTATCCAATTTTGCTGGCTAAGGCCGCCTGCACACAGCCGGGTTGGATTCCGCATGCAGGATTCCACAGTGGAATGCGACTCTGTGCCCAGCCGGTGACCCCCGCCTACCTATCCTGATTCTTCTTATTCTGTATTGCGAATGTACACAAAATGCCGCACCATCATGAGGTGATGACACAGATCCTGCCACAATGATGTATTAATATATAGTTATTTGGTCACCTCTTAACCATCTTTTTTCCAGGCTAAATAATCCCAATTTTGATAGCCTCTTTGGGTATTCCAGTCTTCCCATTTCATTTATCAGTTTAGTTGCCCTTCTTTGAACCCCCTCAAGCTCTGCAACATCTTTCCTGAGCCTCGGTGACCAGAACTGTACACAGTATTCCATGTGAGGCCTGATAAGTGTCTTATATAGTGGGAGAATAATATTCCCGTCCCTCGCTCCTATACCTCTTTTAATGCACCCCAACACTTTATTTGCTTTTGCAGCAGCTGACTGGCGTTGGTTGCTACTGTTAAGTCTACAGTCAAATGCTCTCCCATTTCCACATAGGTACATTTGGACAAACTTCACTAGTTATAATGAATCTTCCCATAATGCAAGGTTCGACAATTTATGTTTTTTGCAGTTGCTATGTAATCTTTAGCATGCTGGGAAATATATTTTAAAACAGCTGTGAAACCACAGGCTTCCTACTAAGTTCCAAGATAATAACAGTAAGTGTTATCACACACATTACATCTGTCTTTCATCATCTTTCACTGAGCCTTCGCCATCCTACTGGCTTCAAAGTTTGTGTCACTGATGTTAATGCCATAAGAGCAAAATAAAATACTTATTCTACTGTGTTTTTCAATAAAAGCAAAACCTCCCAGCCGGTTACACTTCACCGATTTATATTTGGACAAACTTCACTAGTCCTGATTAATCTTCTCATAATGCAAGGGCAGACAAACCATGGATTTCCAGTTGCTATACAATTCCGAAATGGAGAGCATACTGCCGAAAATAGTAAAACTAGACACAAAGACACGGTAAGCTGATAGAGCATGCTGGGAAAGATATCTCAAAACCGCTGCGGAGTCACAGGTTTCCTACAAAGTTCTATACAACCATGACAAGAAGCGTTATCACACACATTACATCTGTCTTTCATTGAGCCTTTAACATCCTATTGACTTGAAGGTTTGTGTGCGCTGAGGTTTATGCCATAGCAGAAGAAAGTTTCTAAAATGTGATCAAAAAGTGAAAATTTATACTAGGGCTCCTGCCCACAGGCGTGATTCCACTGGCGGTAAATCGCCGGCGAATCCCGTTGTCTGAAGCTTTCCGTAGCATTGCTATGGAGAGCGCCGCCCCCCTGTCCATGCATGCTGCGAATTGCTACGATATTCCGCGGTCCCCGCATGTTTAGTGCCATTTCCTAGCCAATAGACATGCGGGGAAGGCATTACCACTTCCTGCTGTGACGTGCCAGCCCTCTCCCCCCCTTCCCCCCCACAGCAGTGAGTGGCTGGGCCGATCAGGTGTCCGCCGAGTACTTAAACTGGTCCCGCCCGCGGCTCACCTCAGACGCATGCTGGCAGAGGTTAGGGAAAGTGCTGCTGCTGATATAGGGAAAGTGTTAGAGTAGGATCCTGTCGTCCAGAACCCCAACGGTCCTTCTTAGGCCTCATGTCCATGGGTAAGGCCTCATGTTCACGGGCAAATTAAGAATTAAAATCCACAGCGTTTTTCACGCACGCCGATCCGCACCCCATAAGAATGCATTGACCACGCGTGGGTAGATAAATACCCGCGGATGGTCAATAAAAGTGAATTTAAAAATTTCTGGAGCATGAAAAAAAATGGACATGCTCCATTTTAGTGCGGATCACGCGTGCCGGAGCTCATAGAGCACATAGCTCAATTGATCTCCCTCATGAAAAATAAAAGACAATTACAGTGAATCCGCACTGCATCCACAGCCCAAATCCGCGTTACAACTCCGCAGCGGATCTGATTTTCCCCGTGGACATGAGGCCTAAATTAATATTAAAAATCCGCAGCTTTTTTCCCGCACGCGGAACCGCGCCCCATAGGGATGCATTGAACACCCGCAGGTAATTAAATACCTGTGGATGTCATTTTTCCCTTCAGGCGCAGATCCGCGTGCAGGAAAAAATCCAGACATGCTCCATTTTAGTGCGGGTCTCCCGTGGGGATGGCTCCCGCAGGCTTCTGTTAAAGCCTATGGAAGCTGTCCGGATCTGCTGAACACCCGTACCATAATTAAAACTCACCTGTCCTGGACGCTGCAGGTCTCGATTCCTTCCCGAACGGATCTTCTTTCTTCGGCCCGGCAGATGTGCCCGGCGCGTGCGCGCGGCACGCTGCCGGCGTGCCGAGCACATCCGCCGGGCCAAAGAAAGAAGATCCGGCCGAGAAGGAAGGAAGTAAGAACCGCAGCTTCCGGAGAGGTGAGTTTATTCTTATTTTTTGGCCTCATGTCCGCATTGCAGGAGGGACCCGCTACGGATTCTCCATGAAGAATCCGCGGTGGGCTTCATTTTCCCCGTGGACATGAGGCCTTAGGGCTACTTTTCATAGTGTGCATTACTGTTTTGGCTGGCTTGGAGCAGTAGTGCACCATTTTTTTTTTAAGCATCTCGGGCTGTGCAGGCCACTTCAACTATACTGTTCTGGGTCTGCAGTGCCGTAGGCAGAGTTAAAGGGGTTGTCCCGCGCCGAAACTGTTTTTTTTTTTTTTTTTTGCATAGGCCCCCCGTTCAGCGCAGGACAAACCCAAGGGATGTGTTGAAATTTAAAAAAAAAATGTTACTTACCCGAATTCCCTCTCTGCAACTTCTTCCTTCTTTTCCTCCAAGATGGCCGCCGGGATCTTCACCCACGATGCACCGCGGGTCTTCTCCCATGGTGCACCGTGGGCTCTGTGCGGTCCATTGCCGATTCCAGCCTCCTGATTGGCTGGAATCGGCACACGTGACGGGGCGGAGCTACGTGATGACGCGTAGAAGGGGGTGGAGCCAGAACGCCGCTCGTGCCCGGACCGACCAAAAGGGAGAAGACCCTTCTGCGCAAGCGCGTCTAATCGGGCGATTAGACGCTGAAATTAGACGGCACCATGGAGACGGGGACGCCAGTGCAGGGAAGGTGAGTATATAACTTGTGTATGGCTTATATTTAATGCACAATGTATATTACAAAGTGCATTAATATGGCCATACGGAAGTGTATAACCCCACTTGCTTTCACGGGACAACCCTTTTAAGAGAAAGAGCTGCTTATATAGGGAAAGTGTTAGAGTAGGATCCTGTCTTCAAAACCCCAAAGCTCCTTCGTTGGGCTACATCTGACCATGTGCATTATAGTTGTGGCTGGCTGGGAATAGTAGTTCATCAATTTTTGTACTACGCATCTAAGCCTGTTCCCAGCCTTTCAGTAATAGCGTTCTCAGCCTGCAGTGCCGTACAACCAGCTCTCACTGTGAAACTGCACTCTAACATTACCTAGCCTACTGCAAACTAGTTCAGTTATACTGTTCTGTCTGTGCTGTGCATAACGCAGAGTTTAGGGACACAGTGACTTCTATCTGTCAGTGAGGTCGTAGTAAGGGCAGCAAGCCAGAGGGAGGAGCGCACAGATGATTCGGAGTAAGAGCAGCTGGACGATGAGGTGACTGACCCCACCTGGTTTGCTAAGCCTACTGAGGACAGGGCTTCAGAGGGGGAGGCAAGTGCAGCAGCAGGACAGGTTGGAAGAGGCAGTGGAGTGGCCAGGGGTAGAGTCAGGGCCAGAGCGAAGAATCCCCCAACTGTTTCCCAGAGCACCCCCTCGCGCCAAGCCTCCATGCAGAGGGCTAGGTGTTCAAAGGTGTGGATTTTTTTTAGTAAGAGCGTGGACGACCGACGAACAGTGGTGTGCAACCTGTGTCACACTAAGATCAGCCGGGAAGCCACCACTACCAGCCTCACCACCACCAGCATGCGCAGGCTTATGATGGCCAAGCACCCCACTAGGTGGGACGAAGGCAATTCACCACCTCCAGGTCACACCACTGCCTCTTTCCCTGTGCCACAACCTGCCACACAGATCCAATCTCCCTCCCAGGACACAGGCACGAGCACCTTCCAGCCTGCACCCACACCCTCACCTCCACCATCCTCCACTCCATCCAGCAACATCTCTCCGCGCAGCGTTCAGCTGTCGCTAACGCAAGCGTTGGAGCAAAAGGACAAATACGCCTCCACCCACCCATATACACAAGCTTTAAACGTGCACATTGCCAAATTAATCAGCCTGGAGATGCTGCCGTACAGGTTTGGGAAAAGGGAGGCTTTCAAAAACATGATGACGGCGGCGGTCCTGCGCTACTCGGACCCCAGTCGCCACTATTTTTCACGGTGTGCCGTCCCAGCCCTACACCAGCATGTCTCCCGCAACATAAATCATGACTTCACCAACGCGGTTACTGAGAAGGTCCACTTAACCACGGACTTGTGGACAAGTACCGGCGGGCAGGGCCACTATATTTCCCTGATGGCACATTGGGTGAACTTGGTGGAGGCTAGGACCGAGTCAAAGCCTGGGACTGCTCACGTCCTACCCACACCCAGAATAGCGGTCCTACCTTGATGCTGGTATCTGCGGCATTTTATGCCACCTTCTCCAAACCCTCCCCCCCTCCTCCTCCTCTGCCACGTCTACCTCTCAATTAAGAAGTGTGAGCACCTCGCCAGCAGTCGGTAGCGCACAGTGTGGCAGCACAACGGTGGGCAAGCATCAGCAAGCCGTGCTGAAACTAATCAGTTTAGGTGACAAGAGGCACACGGCCACCGAGCTGCTGCAGGGTTTAACAGAGCAGACCGACCTCTGGCTTTCGCAACTGAGCCTCCAACCAGGAATGGTCGTGTGTGACAACGGCCGTAACCTGGTGGCAGCTCTACAGCACGGCAGCCTTACACATGTGCCATGCCTGGCCCACGTCTTCAATCTGGTGGTTCAGCGGTTTCTGAAAAACTACCCCCACTTGTCTGACCTGCTTGGCAAGGTGCGCCGCGTCTGCGCACATTTTCACAAGTCCACCATGGACGCTGCCACCCTGAGGACCCTGCAATGTCGGTTTCAGCTGCCACAGCACCGACTGCTGTGCAACGTGCCCACCCGCTGGAATTCTACGCTGCACATGTTGGCCAGGCTGTACGCGCAGCGTAGAGCAATAGTGGAATACCAGCTGCAATATGAGTGGCGGAGTGGTAGTCAGCCTCCGCAATTCTTTACTGAAGAGTGAGCATGGATGGCAGTTATCTACCAGGTCCTCGGAAACTTTGAGGAGTCTACCCAGATGGTGAGCGGGATGCGGCAATCATTAGCGTTACCATCCCGCTGCTTTGCCTGCTGAGAAGTTTGCTGCTAAGCATAAAGGCTGATGCATTGCAGTGGGAACAGGAGATGGGGGATGACAGTATGTTGCTTCTATAGCCAGACCACCATCATGGCTATATCTCAGCGTCTTTTGGAGGAGGAGGAGGAGGAGGAGGAGGAGGGGAAGGAGAAAGCTGGCCAAACTGCAGAGGGTACCCATGCTGCTTGCCTCTCATCTGTTCAGCATGTATGGGCTGAAGTCATCTTCCTAGTGAGGACAGCGATGTGTTGCATACTGGGACCCTGGCACACATGGCTGACTTCATGTTAGGCTGCCTTTCCCGTGACCCTCGCGTTAGACGCATTCCGGCCAACACGCATTACTGGGTGCACACCCTTCTCGACCCACGGTATAAGGAGAAACTTTCCACTCTTAATCATGAAGAGGAAAGGGGTACGAGAGTGATGCAATACCACAGGGCCCAAGTGGAAAAAGTGATCCTAAAGTTCCCATCTGACAGCGCTAATGGCAGAAGACGCAGTTCACAGGGCCAACTAGCAGGGGAGGCATGGGGATCAGGCAGCATGGCCAGCGCAGGCCGAGTAACACTCTCCAAGGCCTTTGCCAGCTTTATGGCTCCCCAACAAGACTGTGTCACCACTCCCCAGTCAAGGCTGAGTTGGAGGGAGCCCTATAAAAAGATGGTGAGGGAGTACGTAGCCGATAGTACCACCATCCTCCGTAATGCCTCTGCTCCATACAACTATTGGGTGTCAAAGCTGGACACGTGGCATGAACTTGCGCTGTACGCCCTGGAGGTGCTGGCCTGCCCTGGTTAGTGCTGCTGGGGGAATCGTCACGGATAAGCGTACCCACCTGTCAATTGACAGCACCGACATGCTTACCATCATAAAGATGAACAAAGGCTGGATTTCCCTAGACTTCTCTTCTACACCGGTGGAAAGCATCGGATCCTAAAGGATCTTTTCGCTGCAATAGGAGAAAAATGCATCCTCTATCACCCCAAAACAGGGGAGAATTAGCTTTGTGTATCCGTCTCAGATATTATTACTCCTCCTCCTCCATGCTCCTAAAACTGCATGTCATCATGCTGAGCTGCCAATTTCTAAAAGGTCCAAATTGCTCTGTTTAAAACTTTAAAAAGTTTTATCAGTTTTAAAAGTTAAACTTAAACGAATATTTGCGGAGGACTGCCTCCAGGCTCTGTTACAGATTAACCAATTACAAGCTGTATCTTCAAAAAATGTTTGTGGGCTTCACCTGAGCAATTGAGCAATTTTTCAGGTGTACACTTGTACTCTTGGTACACCAATTTTTCAGGCCATTGCCAATAATGTTAGCAAACTAATTTTCCCAGGCTTCGCCTATACTCTTGGTAAACAAATTTTTACAGGTGTTCGCCTATACTCTAGGTACACCAATGTTACTGGGGTTTGCCTATACTTTTGCTACAGAAATGTTACTGGGGTCCGCCTATGCAGTTTCTACTGAATGGTTTGAGAGGTTCACCTAGACTTTTGCTACAGAAATGTTACTGGGGTCCGCCTATACTCTTGCTACAGAAATGTTACTGGGTTCCGCCTATGCAGTTTCTACTGAATGGTTTGAGGGGTTCGCCTATACTTTTGCTACAGAAATGTTACTGGGGTCTCCCTGTACTTTGGCTACAGAAATGTTACTGGGGTCCGCCTATACTTTTGCTTTAGAAATCTTACTGGGGTCCGCCTATGCTCTTGCTATAGAAATGTTACTGAGGTCCACCTATACTCTTGCTATAGAAATGTTACTGGGGTCCGCCTATACTCTTGCTGCAGAAATGTTACTGGGGTCCGTCTATGCAGTTTCTGCTCAATGGTTTGAGGGGTTCGCCTTTACTTTTGCTACAGAAATGTTACAGGGATCTGCCTATACTTTTTCTACAGAAATGTTACTGGGGTCCGCCTATACCCTTGCTACAGAAATGTTATTGGGGTCCACCTATACTCTTGCTACAGAAATGTTACTGGGTCCGCCTTTGCAGTTTCTACTGAATGGTTTGAGGGGTCTCCCTATACTTTTGCCACAGAAATGTTACTGGTGTCCGCCTATTCTCTTTCTACAGAAATGTTACTGGGGTCCGTCTATGCAGTTTCAACTGAATGATTTGAGGGGTTCGCCTATACTTTTGCTACAGAAATGTTACTGGGTCCACCTATAATCTTGCTACAGAAATGTTACTGGGGTCCGCCTATATTCTTGCTACAGAAAAGTTACGGGGGTCCGCCTAAACTCTTGCTATAGAAATGTTACTGGGGTCTGCCTATACTCTTGCTGCAGAAATATTACTAGGGTCGACCTATACTCTTGCTACAGAAATGTTACTGGGGTCCTTCTAAGCAGTTTCAACTGAATGATTTGAGGGGTTCGCCTATACTTTTGCTACAGAAATGTTACTGGGTCCGCCTATAATCTTGCTACAGAAATGTTACTGGGGTCCGCCTATATTCTTGCTACAGAAAAGTTACGGGGGTCCGCCTAAACTCTTGCTACAGAAATGTTACAGGGGTCTGCCTATACATTTGCTACAGAAATGTTACATGGGTCTGCCTATACTTTTGCTACAGAAATGTTACAGAGGTCTGCCTATACTTCTGCTACAGGAATGTTACTGGGGTCTCCCTGTACTTTGGCTACAGAAATGTTACTGGGGTCCGCCTATACTTTTGCTGCAGAAATCTTACTGGGGTCCGCCTATGCTCTTGCTATAGAAATGTTACTGAGGTCCACCTATACTCTTGCTACAGAAATGTTACTGGGGTCCGCCTACATTCTTGCTACAGAAAAGTTACAGGGGTCCGCCTAAACTCTTGCTATAGAAATGTTACTGGGGTCTGCCTATACTCTTGTTGCAGAAATATTACTGGGGTCCACCTATACTCTTGCTACAGAAATGTTACTGGGGTCCGCCTATACTCTTGCTATAGAAATGTTACTGGGGTCTGCCTATGCTCTTGCTACAGAAATGTTATTGGGGTCCGCCTATGCAGTTTCTACTGAATAGTTTGAGGGGTTCGCCTATACTTTTGCTACAGAAATGTTACTGGGGTCTGCCTATACTCTTGCTACAGAAATGTTACTTGGGTCTGCCTATACTCTTGCTGCAGAAATGTTACTGGGGCCACCTAGACTCTTGCTACAGAAATGTTACAGGGGTCTGCCTATACTTTTGCTACAGAAATGTTACAGGGGTCTGCCTATACTTCTGCTACAGGAATGTTACTGGGGTCCACCTATACTTTTGCTACAGAAATATTACTGGGGTCTGCCTATACTCTTGCTGCAGAAATGTTACTGGGGTCCGCCTATGCTCTTGCTACAGAAATGTTATTGGGGTCCGCCTATACTCTTGCTACAGAAATGTTACTGGGGTACGCCCATGATTGTCCTTGGTTGCAGGTTGTGTGGTGCTTAGCTAAGATGTGCTAATGAGAGTTTGTCCCAAGTAAATTGTTAGGGGGGTGATGCCAGACTCTTGCCCCCATTTTGGCTTAATAGTGGGACGTGAGAGCCTCAGATGCAGCCCTGCATGCTGCCCCTGCCCTTTCGTATCCGTTTCTGTGGTGTTTCCATGACTTTCTGATGTTTTCTGGTGTTTCACAAGTCATCACTTATGCGGAGCATCGGTCCCCTAAAAAATGCTCAAGTCTCCCATTGACTCAATGGGGTTCCTTACTCGAAACGAGCTCTCAAACATTACGAAAAGTTCCACTCGAGCAACGAGCACCCGAGCATTTTGGTGCTCGCTCATCGCTAGCAGGCAGCCTAAATGGTTAAAAATGCAGGTATTTATGTAGTTCTCTTCCATCAATATTTAAGTAAAGACAAAATTAAAAAACCCTAAAACAACCACCCTCGTGTTCAATAGTTAATTAAAAAGTCTGTTCTTTCTCTTTTTTTTTTAGGATTACTTGGTTCTAATTGATAGCATCGTTAATTATGTGAGGGGAGGACAAATGAGAGATGTCCAGTTGCCCACATTTGCAATAGATCTCCTACATTTATAACTCTTTGTAGGATAGTTAGATCAGCTTCACACGAGTTCAAGCGCCATTGCACACACCTTAGTGTAACTTTTTTGCGTGCATTAATGTATTTTACGTTACTTTTTCTGCAAGCAGGGCATGTATTTTTTGAGAGCAGGGCACAAACACTCACCAATTGAAATGGGTAATTTGTCTAATGAGTTCCAGATGTGTTTTCTTTTTTTCGGCGAAATTACGCAGTGTTCCATACATTTCCTTACATTTGCACATTTCCCATTAACTTCTATGGGGACCTTTGGTGTGAAAATATGCAGATGGATACAGCGTATTCTATCTTTTGTTGTACAAAGAAAATGCATACGCCAAAATACCGAAGTGTGAATGAACCCATTGACATCAACAGGCTCTATTCTCTGCTTACCGCGCGCAGGTTTTGCATTCATAAATACGTCCCTGTGAAGCTGGACTTAGTTGAGCAACATATGTATGTGGCTGCTTAAACAGGATCCATCACAACACTTAGAACCCATTCACACCAGAGTGTTATCTGTCTGTATGCAAGCCATATTTTTACTGACTGAATATGGACTGAATGCGGGCCCATTGGATTAAATTAGTATATTCAAATGTGCATTTTTTTTTATGCATGCAATTCCTCTTCCTTTCCTCTTTCTTCCTCCTTCCGTTTTTTTCATCTTCCTTTTCTTCCTCTTCTCTTTTTCTCTTCCTTTTCTTTCTCCTCTTTTTTTCCCTTCTTCTTCCCTCTTCTGTTATATAGAGTTTTGTGGCTCTTAGGGTGCATTCACACGAACGTATATCGGCTCGGTTTTCACGCCGAGCCGA
Source organism: Eleutherodactylus coqui (assembly GCF_035609145.1). Taxonomy (NCBI): domain Eukaryota; kingdom Metazoa; phylum Chordata; class Amphibia; order Anura; family Eleutherodactylidae; genus Eleutherodactylus; species Eleutherodactylus coqui. The sequence continues at coordinate 63,754,875 of NC_089842.1, read as the reverse complement.
TCTACGTTGTCCTCGTGTGCAGGGGGGGGGTGGGAGGATGGAAGAGCCTCAGAGCAGGAACTGAGCTTCCGCCCCCTCTCTGCCTCCTCTCCGCCCCTCTGTGCTATTTGCAATGAGAGGAGGTGGGATGGGGCGGGGCTAAGGGGCACAAATTAGCCCCGCCCCCATCCCGCCTCTCCCCATTGCAAATAGTGCAGAGGGGTGGAGAGAAGGCAGAGAGGGGGGCAGGAGCTCAGTTCCTGCTCCTGGCTCTTCCATCCCTCCCCCCCCTGCACACGAGGACAACGTATATCGGCTCGGCGTGAAAACCGAGCCGATATACGTTCGTGTGAATTCACCCTTAGACAGTGTTATACACCAGTTTTAGCGGAATTCATTGAAGCTAAGGTTTGGTTCAAACTAATTCAGATCAAACCAAACCATTTGCCAAAATTTGGCAAGCAAAGCAAACGTTTTAAAATTTTGTTCATTATTGGTGACAGATTTCCCTTAATAAAAGCAATTTCCATGCCGTTCTGTTATATTATATCCAATATATTGTAGCACATCGCAGTGTACAGACATTGCTGCCATATGAGCCTTCCTAATACATTTAATTGGCTGAGATGGTTGGATTTCAGAGGATCAGGGATATTTATTGGATGCACACGCATAATAGATGTCATTTCATCACAGACCATGCAAGGTGACAAATGTCCATTAAATTATCACCATGGTTGGCCAAAATGTTTATTGTCATGAAGTTAAATAGATAGACCCATATGTCGTAGGAGGAGACTGCAGCTTAGTTACTGTTACTCAAGTTACACTTACTTTTATCATGCTTGAAAACTTCCCTCCTCGCTTGAGTATCCTCTTTGGTACATACAGCAAGCACTTTTATGGCATACAGTGACGTCTTCTTTCCACCCACCTACATGGATATACCAGAAAAATTTGAAAGAAAGGAAAATATTAAAGTGTGCATCAAGTGTGTAGCTGCCATTAATATTCTGTATTAGCTTCTTTGCGCCATAATAGTGGTTGTCCATGAAGAACGCTGTCTCTATGCCCCATTAGGTCATATGGATGTTGTAGAAAACAGGGTATCCTGCTTGGAACCCCACTCTGTGAGCCAGAATGACTGAGACTCTAGCCAGCCTGTTGGATTCATGCATGTTTTGCCATTCGTTCGAATAGGCAGCATGTAATTCTACATTTCCCCCAAGCATTTGATGCAGTGAAAATCTATAGTCTGGGCGCATGTTCCCAGGTTATGTCAGCTTATCATCCGGCCAATATCTATTCTAATGGAAGTTCAAAACTTTTCTAAAGTTCAAAAACTTTAATTCAGAATAGATGAAGTTTAGATGCTTCGGTCAGTAGAAGTCTGGATACTGCCTGCCTCATCTCAGGTCCAAGCTTCTGCTCAGTTTCTTTGCTGTACTTTACACTGCAGCTTCCACATTTGTTAGAGGGGTATGTTGCCCTCATTTATGTTTTAATGTTTGCCCTTTAGTAATATGGATTGTATAATACTGTCATCTGCAGGCCGAGTGGTGTTTCTACACCAGACAGGTAACTAAGATTATGAAAATTTATATTGGCTGTATAACCAAGGGGAGCGCGGACCGTGATGATGTGAGGTCATATATACTGGGTTATTACAGATGATCTTCCCAATTTGAAACCCTGATAACTCACATTTAATGACGTAAATAAATTTGATATCAACGGAAACAAACTCAAAAATTACCATTTAGCAAAACTGTCTAATAGTAAGACCATCCTTGTAGGATAGACCATCCACAGGATAGGCCAGGATAGGTCATCAACAGTATATCAGCCCATAGTAGCCAATCACAGTGCAGCTTTCATTTCTCAAGGTGCCAAGGTAAAATGAAAGCTGTGCTATGAATGATTGCTATGGGCAATAAGGTCAGCCCTAATGTAAAGGCTCACATGGGTTTATTGTCATTATGTGTGTATCTATCATGTGTGTAATACACAGTACACAGCAAATACTCATGTAACATGCATGCATATGTTAAATCCCCAAAGCCTTTATTGGCTATAGGACACACTGCATTTTCTTTCTGGCGTGTAATACAGACATGAAAAACACACAGGTGTAAAGTTCCTCTTGACCCAATTTTTAGGTTTCTTGTATGAGTTATATGGGCCAGGTGCTCCTGTACTCCCCACCCCAAGGGGAAAAAGAAAATAAGGGGGGTTAGGCACATGGGTTGTTGTCCAATCACCACCACAACCACCACCATCAGCCCTTTTTTCTGCTTTTTCCTTCTTTCTCTCTCTTTTTGTGTCTTTTCACGCTACCTTTCGGTCTTCCACTACTCATCCTCTTCCCACCATAGCATCCCCACCCACCAATTTATAAAGAAGAAAAACACGTAGGTGAGAGTGGCCCTTTAAAAATCAATGGGCTTTTGGAACCGTATATTATGTCCATGTGAGTAAGACCTTAGACGGTTCTGCAAAATGAGGCCCAAATAGTTTTATTCTGCCATAGTCATTGCTAGGGCAATATGAGCCAATGTGTTTGCCAACAAAGACAGAAGAGCATTTTGTCTCCTTAATTTTCAGGTCTACCTGTCTGTTATTAGTGTGCAACATCATTTTCAAACAAAGTTTGGTGACGATCCCTCCAATGGGCACATCATTGATTTACTGATGCTCCAATTTTAAAGAAAAAGGTTACATCTGTAATCGAAATAATCTGACCATCCACCACTAAGCATGGAAACAGTGTGAAACTTGCACCGACACGCTACACTAAATTCTCACTATGCCAAGCACCCTGTAATGGCAGGGTCCTATATGGACTGCATTCCACTTCCCGCAGTGGCCCTCAAAAGCATAAATTCTACCTCACATCCCACAGACCCCTTTGGCAAGATCCTGACTGTAGTCCTAAATAGTCAGTGTGTAACAAGGCATCTGAAGCTAACATGTTAAACTCAAATCCATTACCACAAGTACAGAGGGGCGGAGGTGCTTTAGTTCTATTGAGCTTCTCCCAGGGGGTCTGATTCAGTCCAATCACTGGATATATGCAGTCATTTTTTTAGCTGTATGCACTTTGTTTTGCCTACTTAAATAGTAATTGATGTAAAAGCATTGTCTAGACTGCTAAAGAAGCATTCACAGTTGCCATGCAATCAAGGCATTGATGTTGTAAAAAATATGGACGTTGAGAGAGGTTATGTTGAGAAGTAACGATTAGAGATGAGCGAACGTACTC